>NC_140011.1:46669951-46769951 GCF_964263955.1 Coregonus lavaretus | reverse complement strand
GTCTACCTATCTACCTGTCTAACTATCTACCTGTCTACCTATCGACCTGTCTACCTATCGACCTGTCTACCTGTCTACCTATCTACCTGTCTACCTCTCTACCTCTCTACCTATCTACCTATCTACCTGTCTACCTATCTACCTGTCTACCTGTCCTCTAGACTACCTGTCTACCTGTCCACCTGTCTACCTGTCTACCTGTCTACCTATCGACCTGTCTACCTGTCTACCTATCTACCTGTCTACCTCTCTACCTGTCTACCTAACTACCTGTCTACCTATCTACCTGTCTACCTATCTACCTGTCTACCTGTCTACCTGTCTACCTGTCCTCTAGACTACCTGTCTACCTGTCTACCTGTCTACCTGTCTACCTATCTACCTGTCCTCTAGACTACCTTATCTACCTGTCCTCTAGACTACCTGTCTACCTGTCCTCTAGACTACCTGTCTACCTGTCCTCTAGTCTACCTGTCTACCTGTCCACCTATCTACCTGTCTACCTGTCTACCTGTCTACCTGTCCTCTAGACTACCTATCTACCTGTCTACCTGTCTACCTGTCTACATACCTGTCTACCTGTCCTCTAGACTACCTATCTACCTATCTACCTGTCTACCTGTCCTCTAGACTACCTATCTACCTGTCCTCTAGACTACCTGTCCACCTGTCCTCTAGACTACCTGTCTACCTGTCTACCTGTCCTCTAGACTACCTGTCTACCTGTCCTCTAGACTACCTGTCTACCTGTCTACCTATCTGTCTACCTGTCTACCTGTCTACCTGTCTACCTGTCCTCTAGACTACCTGTCTACCTGTCTACCTGTCCTCTAGACTACCTATCTACCTGTCTACCTGTCCTCTAGACTACCTGTCTACCTGTCTACCTGTCCTCTAGACTACCTGTCTACCTGTCTACCTGTCCTCTAGACTACCTGTCTACCTGTCTACCTGTCTACCTGTCCTCTAGACTACCTGTCTACCTGTCTACCTGTCCTCTAGACTACCTGTCTACCTGTCCTCTAGACTACCTGTCTACCTGTCTACCTGTCTACCTGTCCTCTAGACTACCTGTCTACCTGTCTACCTGTCCTCTAGACTACCTGTCTACCTGTCCTCTAGACTACCTGTCTACCTGTCTACCTATGACCCGCACATTTAATTTACGCTACTGATTATGGAGTGATTCTCTTTCAGGAGTTTGATTATCCCTTCCAACTTAACTCTCTGTTTCCAGGTCACGAAGTCACACCTCTGTTGCATTGGCTGTCTTCTACAAACGTTCCACTTTAGTTGAATAGGTATACACTTTTAGCAGTGTGGACTGCCAATGATTCATTTACCAGTTATACTGACAGATGTAATCTCCTCACGAACAATCTCTGGTTTAGTTGCGGCCAGCTCGTTCTGTTGTCTGGTCCTGTGGGCAGGCAGATTGTAGCTGCTGGAGCGTAACAGGCTAGTTGTTTCTTGTCAGATGGGGAAATACAGCGAGCTCCAGAAGTATTGGGACTGACAGTGTTGTTGTTTTGGCTCTGTACTGCAGCACTTTGGATTTGAAATGATACAACGACTATGAAGTTAAAGTGCAGACTGTCAGCTTTAACTTGAGGGGATTTTCTTACCTGCACACCTAACTACTCTGAACAATATATTTACATATTTTTGACCTGTATACCAGAGACTAACATGGTGTTCAGAGTTAACTACCAGAGACTAACATGGTGTTCAGAGTTAACTACCAGAGACTAACATGGTGTTCAGAGTTAACTACCAGAGACTAACATGGTGTTCAGAGTTAACTACCAGAGACTAACATGGTGTTCAGAGTTAACTACCAGAGACTAACATGGTGTTCAGAGTTAACTACCAGAGACTAACATGGTGTTCAGAGTTAACTACCAGAGACTAACATGGTGTTCAGAGTTAACTACCAGAGACTAACATGGTGTTCAGAGTTAACTACCAGAGACTAACATGGTGTTCAGAGTTAACTACCAGAGACTAACATGGTGTTCAGAGTTAACTACCAGAGACTAACATGGTGTTCAGAGTTAACTACCATGGACTAACATGATGTTCAGAGTTAACTACCAGAGACTAACATGGTGTTCAGAGTTAACTACCAGAGACTAACATGGTGTTATCAATAAAGGTAATTAGGAGCATATTCAGTGTGCAGGCTATTCTGTTCTGCTCTAGTATACTTCATGAAGATGTGGGGATTGATTGATAGATTTATTGGGGAAACAGATGAGTACACCCCTGAGGATAACACGTACACCCCTGAGGATAACATGTACACCCCTGAGGATAACACGTACACCCCTGAGGATAACACGTACACCCCTGAGGATAACACGTACACCCCTGAGGATAACACGTACACCCCTGAGGATAACACGTACACCCCTGAGGATAACACGTACACCCCTGAGGATAACACGTTAAAGCGATTCCACGTGTTTCCAACGTGGTCCCCGATAGATTACACACCATACAGACCAGACACAGCAAAACAACAGTTATCCCTACAGTACAAAACAGCATAGATTAAACAAAGAAAAAATGTTAGTATGACCACAAACGTTCTATTTTCAGGACTCCCCCGTGCTGATCGGTGAGATGGACTCCTCCGGCAGTCTGAATGCTCATTCGCTGCTGCATCTTAGCGAACGAATCAGGGCCAAGGCTGTGTTTCAGGTGGGTGGGGTCTGAGAGAGAATGGTTCAGATCCAGGTGGTCCGTATTGCATTGGTGGTGTGACCAGCAGGGGTGTATTCATTAGATTTTGTTGCACAATGTTTTGTCTGTTTATAAAAACGGAAGCAAATGTAACAAAACGGGGAGGAGTTACCTCAATTTGTCCAATAGAAACTCTTGTTTTAGTTGAAAAACTTTCAGTTTGCAACAGAATCGGCAGAATGAATACACCCCAGTGCTAGACTGTGACTTGTTGCTATGCGTACTCCTAGAACAGTTGACCATGGTTACATAGTCAGTCAGACCCAGGTCCTCCGTGTCTCTAAGACTTCCCAGTGACATGTAAAACACCATGGTTACATAGTCAATCAGACCCAGGTCCTCCGTGTCTCTAAGACTTCCCAGTGACATGTAAAACACCATGGTTACATAGTCAATCAGACCCAGGTCTGGATACATAGCCAGTCAGACCCAGGTCTGGATACATAGCCAGTCAGACCCAGGTCTGGATACATAGCCAGTCAGACCCAGGTCTGGATACATAGCCAGTCAGACCCAGGTCTGGATACATAGCCAGTCAGACCCAGGTCTGGATACATAGCCAGTCAGGCCCAGGTCTGGATACATAGCCAGTCAGACCCAGGTCTGGATACATAGCCAGTCAGACCCAGGTCTGGATACATAGCCAGTCAGACCCAGGTCTGGATACATAGCCAGTCAGACCCAGGTCTGGATACATAGCCAGTCAGGCCCAGGTCTGGATACATAGCCAGTCAGACCCAGGTCTGGATACATAGCCAGTCAGACCCAGGTCTGGATACATAGCCAGTCAGACCCAGGTCTGGATACATAGCCAGTCAGACCCAGGTCTGGATACATAGCCAGTCAGACCCAGGTCTGGATACATAGCCAGTCAGACCCAGGTCCTCCAGTACTTACATCAGTAGTGTGTGTGCAGTCCCAGCAGGCTCAGTTCATGACGTGGCAGTTTGAGACGGAGTACAGAGGAAGTGACTTCACAGCTGCTGTTACCATGGCGAACCCTGATGTCCTGCGGGAGTCAGGTAGCTGAGTGCGTTTCTATGATAATGTGTGTGTGTCTGATTATGATATATATGCATTTAGCCTTTCATCCAAAGCTATTTACAGACAAGCATGCATCTCCATATCGGTGGCCCCAGCGGGAATCGGACCCACGATCCTGGCGATACATTAACATTTTAGTCATTTAGCATGCACTCTTATCCAGGGTGACTTACAGTAGTGAGTGCATACATTTACCTATTCATACGGGTCCCCTGTGGGAATCGAACCCACAACCCTGGCATTGCTCGACCAACTGAGGTACAGAGTACAGTGTTTGCTTTTGTGGGGACACTGACTGTGTGTGTGTGTGTGTGTGTGTGTGTGTGTGTGTGTGTGTGTGTGTGTGTGTGTGTGTGTGTGTGTGTGTGTGTGTGTGTGTGTGTGTGTGTGTGTGTGTGTGTGTGTGTGTGTGTGTGTGTGTGTGTGTGTGTAGTGATCCTGGTAGCCCACTTCCTCCAGAGTGTGTGTTCAGGGCTGGTGTTGGGAGGAGAGCTGGTCTACCACAGAGGAAGACATGAAGAGGGAGGGATTCTCACCCTGGCAGGACAGTACTCAGGTATTATATATATATATATATATACAGACATTATATAGACACATATACACACATTATATACAGTTTATATAAAGTTTGGACACACCTACTCAAGGGTTTTTCTTTATTTTTTACTATTTTCTACATCATGTAGTAACCAAAAAGGTGTTAAACAAATGAAAATATATTTTAATATTTAAGATTCTTCAAATAGCCACCCTTTGCCTTGATGACAGCTTTGCACACTCTTGGGATTCTCTCAACCAGCTTCATGAGGTAGTCACCTGGAATGCATTTCAATTAACAGGTGTGCCTTGTTAAAAGTTAATTTGTGGAATTTCTTTCCTTAATGCGTTTGAGCCAATCAGTTGTGTTGTGACAAGGTAGGGGGGTATACAGAAGATAGCCCTATTTGGTAAAAGACCAAGTCCATATTATGGCAAGAACAGCTCAAATAAGCAAAGAGAAACAACAGTCCATCATTACTTTAAGACATGAAGGTCAGTCAATACGGAACATTTCAAGAACTTTGAAAGTTTCTTCAAGTGCAGTCGCAAAAACCATCAAGCGCTATGATGAAACTGGCTCTCATGAGGACCGCCACAGGAATGGAAGACCCAGAATGACCTCTGCTGCAGAGGATAAGTTCATTAGAATTACCAGCTTCAGAAATTGCAGCCCAAATAAATGCTTCACAGAGTTCAAGTAACAGACACATCTCAACATCAACTGTTCAGAGGAGACTGTGTGAATCAGGCCTTCATGGTCGAATTTCTGCAAAGAAACCACTACTAAAGGACACCAATAATAAGAAGAGACTTGCTTGGGCCAAGAAACACGAGCAATGGACATTAGACCGGTGGAAATGTGTCCTTTGGTCTGGAGTCCAAATTAGAAATGTTTCGTTCCAACCGCCGTTGTGAGACGCGGTGTGGGTGAACGGATGATCTCAGCATGTGTATTTCCCACTGTAAAGCATGGAGGAGGAGGTGTGATGGTGTGGGGGTGCTTTGCTGGTGACACTGTGATTTATTTAGAATTCAAGGCACACTTAACCAGCATGGCTACCACAGCATTCTGCAGCGATACGCCATCCCATCTGGTTTGAGCTTAGTGGGACTATCATTTGTTTTTCAACAGGACAATGACCCAACACACCTCCAGGTTGTGTAAGGGCTATTTGACCAAGAATTATCAGCAACCATCAGTCCTGTGTTCCAATGGCACGTTGTGTTTGCTAATCCAAGTTTATAATTTTAAAAGGCTAATTGATCATTAGAAAACCCTTTTGCAATTATGTTAGCACAAGCTGAAAACTGTTGTGCTGATTTAAAAAAGCAATAAAACTGGCCTTCATGAGACTAGTTGAGTATCTGGAGCATCAGCAATTGTGGGTTCGATTACAGGCTCAAAATGGCCAGAAACAAATAACTTTCTTCTGAAACTCGTCAGTCTATTCTTGTTCTGAGAAATGAAGGCTATTCCATGCGAGAAATTGCCAAGAAACTGAAGATCTCGTACAACGCTGTGTACTACTCCCTTCACTGAACAGCGCAAACTGGCTCTAACCAAAATAGAAAGAGGAGTGGGAGGCCCCGGTGCACAACTGAGCAAGAGGACAAATACATTAGAGTGTCTAGTTTGAGAAACAGACGCCTCACAGGTCCTCAACTGGCAGCTTCATTAAATAGTACCCGCAAAACACCAGTCTCAACTTCAACAGTGAAGAGACGACTCCGGGATACTGACCTTCTAGGCAGAGTAAGCCATATCTCAGACTGGCCAATATAAAGAAAAGATTAAGATGGGCAGCACCACCATCATCACCACCACCACCATCATCACACTATCATTACCATCACACTATCATCACCACCATCATCACCACCACCACCATCATCACACTATCATTACCATCACACTATCATCACCACCACTACCATCATCACCATCACACCATCATCACCACCATCATCACCACCACCATCACCATTTAATTACTTAAAAATCATACAATGTGATTTTCTGGATTTTTGTTTTAGATTCCGTCTCTCACAGTTGAAGTGTACCTATGATAAAAATTACAGACCTCTACATGATTTGTAAGTAGGAAAACCTGCAAAATCGGCAGTGTATCAAATATTTGTTCTCCCCACTGTATATATTATACACACATTATATAGACACATTATATAGACACATTATATAGTGTGGGTATATATAATGTGTGAATATGTAATGTGTGTATATCAAATGTGTCTATATAAATAAAATAAAATCAATAAAATCAAATTTTAATTGTCACATGCGCCGAATACAACAATGCAGTTTTAAGAAAGAATACCAAAATAAATCACAAAAAAATACAATATAAAATAATACGAATTAAAAGTAACAAATAATTAAAGAGCAGCAGTAAAAATAACAATAGCGAGGCTATTTACAGGGGGTACCGGTACCGAGTCAATGTGCGGGGGCACCGGTTAGTCGAGGTAATTGGGGTAATATGTAATATAATATAATAATAATAATATAATATGCCATTTAGCAGACGCTTTTATCCAAAGCGACTTACAGTCATGCGTGCATACATTTTTTGTGTATGGGTGGTCCCGGGGATCGAACCCACTACCTTGGCGTTACAAGCGCCGTGCTCTACCAGCTGAGGTAGAGTTATTAAAGTGACTATGCATAGATAATAAACAGAGAGTAGCAGCAGCGTAAAAGAGGGGGGACAGTGCAAATAGTCTGGGTAGCCATTTGATTAGATGTTCAGGAGTCTTATGGCTTGGGGGTAGAAGCTGTTTAGAAGCCTCTTGGACCTAGACTTGGCGCTCCGGTACCGCTTGCCGTACGGTAGCAGAGAAAATAGTCTATGACTAGGGTGGCTGGAGTCTTTGACAGTATTTAGGGCCTTCCTCTGACACCGCCTGGTATAGAGGTCCTGGATGGCAGGAAGCTTGGCCCCAGTGATGTACTGGGCCGTACGCACTACCCTCTGTAGTGCCTTGCGGTCGGAGGCCGAGTAGTTGCCATACCAGGCAGTGATGCAACCAGTCAGGATGCTCTCGATGGTGCAGCTGTAGAACCTTTTGAGGATCTGAGGACCCATGCCAAATCTTTTCAGTCTCCTTAGGGGGAATAGGTTTTGTCGTGCACTCTTCACGACTGTCTTCGTGTGCTTGGACCATGTTAGATTGTTGGTGACGTGGACACCAAGGAACTTGAAGCTCTCAACCTGCTCCACTACAGCCCCGTCGATGAGAATGGGGGCGTGCTCGGTCCTCTTCTTTTTCCTGTAGTTCACAATCATCTCCTTTGTCTTGATCATGTTGAGGGAGAGGTTGTTGTCCTGGCACCACACGGCCAGGTCTCTGACCTCCTGCCTATAGGCTGTCTCGTCGTTGTCGGTGATCAGGTCTACCACTGTTGTGTCATCAGCAAACTTAATGATGGTGTTGGAGTCGTGCCTGGCCATGCAGTACTGAGTGAACAGGGAGTACAGGAGGGGACTGAGCACGCACCCCTGAGGGGCCCCCGTGTTGAGGATCAGCGTGGCGGATGTGTTGTTACCTACCCTTACCACCTGGGGGCGGCCCGTCAGGAAGTCCAGGATCCAGTTGCAGAGGGAGGTGTTTAGTCCCAGGGTCCTTAGCTTAGTGATGAGCTTTGAGGGCACTATGGTGTTGAACACTGAATAGCATTCTATTCTCAAATAGATGTTCCTTTTGTCCAGGTGTGAAAGGGCTGTGTGGAGTGCAATAGAGATTGTATCATCTGTGGATCTGTTGGGGCGATATGCAAATTGGAGTGGGTCTAGGATTTCTGGGATAATGGTGTTGATGTGAGCCATGACCAGCCTTTCAAAGCACTTCATGGCTACAGACGTCAGTGCTACGGGTCGGTAGTCATTTAGGCAGGTTACCTTAGTGTCCTTGGGCACGGGGACTATGGTGGTCTGCTTGAAACATGTTGGTATTACAGACTCAGACAGGGAGAGGTTTAAAATGTCAGTGAAGACACTTGCCAGTTGGTCAGCGCATGCTCTGAGTACACATCCTGGTAATCCGTTTGGCCCTGCGGCCTTGTGAATGTTGACCTGTTTAGTCATACTCACATCGGCTACGGAGAGCGTGATCACACAGTCATCCGGAACAGCTGATGCTCTCATGCATGTTTCAGTGTTACTTGCCTCGAAGCGAGCATAGAAGTAATTTAGCTCGTCTGGTAGGCTCGTGTCACTGGGCAGCTCGCGGCTGTGCTTCCCTTTGTAGTCTGTAATAGTTTGCAAGCCCTGCCACATCCGACGAGCATCTGAGCCGGTGTAGTACGATTCAATCTTAGTCCTGTATTGACTCTTTGCCTGTTTGATGGTTCATCGGAGGGATTTCTTATACGCTTCCGGGTTAGAGTCCCGCACCGTGAAAGCGGCAGCTCTACCTTTTAGCTCAGTGCGGATATTTCTACAACTTGATTGGAGTCCACCTGTAGTAAATTAAATTGATTGGACATGATTTGGAAAGGCACACACTGTATAAGGTCCCTGTTATGATGAGTTTCTCGGGTGTTCAAGTAATCAAGGATGCAAGAATATAGTTAGACACTTTGTAGAAAGTTAATGCAAATATTTAATGATCGGTACCGGGTTCGTTACAACAATGACCAGAGCTTTGCCCTTGGTGTTACGAACTAACTTGAACAAAGGAAACACTCTACCTTATGTACCTTCTGTTACCATCTTCTTGGCATCCATCTGGTAAGTCTCCATGGGCACTCCCTGTCTTTGATGTTCATCACTCTTTACCCCAAGTCAGTATCCTGCCCATCACTCATGCTATCCTAAACATCACTAATCTACCTTGACATAAGGAATGTAGACTTCATGGCCCCAAACCACTTATCTCGTAACTCTACCTCTATCCTCACAATACTATGACATGACATCATTACAGTCCCACAGTTGACAGTGCATGTCAGAGCAAAAACCAAGCCATGAGGTTGAAGGAATTGACCGTAGAGCTCCGGGACAGGATTGTGTCAAGGCACAGATCTGGGGAAGGGTACCAAAAAATGTCTGCAGCATTGAAGGTCCCCAAGAACACAGTGGCATCCATCATTCTTAAATGGAAGAAGTTTGGAACCACCAAGACTCTTCCAAGAGCTGGCCGCCCGTCCAAATTGAGCAATCTGGGGAGAAGGGCCTTGGTCAGGGAGGTGACCAAGAACCCAATGGTCACTCTGACAGCTCTAGAGTCCCTCTGTGGCCAGACGGAAGCCACTCCTCAGTAAAAGGCACATGACAGCCCGCTTTGAGTTTGCCCAAAGGCGCTTTAAGACTCTCAGACCATGAGAAACAAGATTCTCTGGTCTGATGAACCAAGATTGAACTATTTTGCCTGAATGCCAAGCGTCACATCTGGAGGAAACCTGGCACCATCCCTACGATGAAGCATGGTGGTGGCAGCATCATGCTGTGGGGATGTTTTTCAGCAGCAGGGACTGGGAGACTAGTCAGGATCGAGGTAAAGATGAACGGAGCAAAGTACAGAGAGATCCATGATGAAAACCTGCTCCAGAGAGCACAGGACCTCAGACTGGGTGAAGGTTCACCTTCCAACAGGACAATGACCCTAAGCACACAGTCAAGACAACGCAGGAGTGGCTTCGGGACATGTCTCTGAATGTCCTTGAGTGGCCCAGCCCGAGCCCAGACTTGAACCCGATCTAACATCTCTGGAGAGACCTGAAAAAACTGTGCAGCAACACTCCCCATCCAACCTGACAGAGCTTGAGAGGATCTGCAGAGAAGAATGGGAGAAACTCTCCAAATACAGGTGTGCCAAGCTTGTAGCGTCATACCCAAGAAGACTTGAGGCTGTAATCGCTGCCAATGGTGCTTGAACAAAGTACTGAGTAAAGGGTTCCTCGATTCCTGACTCGTCTCCCAGTCCCTGCAGCTGAAAAACGTCCCCACAGCATGATGCTGCCACCACCATGCTTCACCGTAGGGATGGTGCCAGGTTTCCTCCAGACATGACACTTGGCATTCAGGCCAAAGAGTTCAATCTTGGTTTCATCAGACCAGAGAATTATTCTACATCAGACTTTCTGATCTAGTAGATTCTTTGTGATTCTACATCAGGTCCTAACTGGGTGGCGACGCTGAATGCTGGGAAAGGAGGAGCTCATGCCAGCTACTACCATAGAGCTAACAAACAGGTACACACACACACACACACACACCACACAGACACACACACCACACAGACACACACACACACACCACACCACACTACACCAGACCACACTACACCAGACCACATCAGACCACACCAGACCACACTACACCAGACCACACCACACCAGACCAGACCACACTACACCAGACCACACTACACCAGATCAGACCACATCAGACCACACCAGACCACACTACACCAGATCAGACCACATCAGACCACACCAGACCACACTACACCAGATCAGACCACATCAGACCACACCACACCACACTACACCACACTACACCACACCAGACCACACTACACCAGACCACACCACACCAGACACCAACACCACACCACACCACACCACACCACACCAGACCACACCACACGACACCAGACACCAACACCAACACCAACACCACACCAGACCACACCACACCACACCACACCACACCAGACCACACCACACCACACCACACCACACTACACCACACTACACCAGACCACACCAGACCACACCACACCAGACACCAACACCACACTACACCATACCACACTACACCACACTACACCAGACTACACCAGACCACACCACACCAGACACCAACACCACACCACACCACACCACACCACACCACACCACACTACACCATACCACACCACACCACACCAGACCACACCACACCAGACCACACCACACCACACCACACCAGACCACACCACACCACACCACACCAGACCACAACAGACCACACCACACCACACCAGACCACACCACACCACACCACACCACACCACACCACACCACACCACACCACACCACACCACACCACACCAGACACCAACACCACACCACACCAGACCACACCACACCACACCAGACCACACCACACCACACCACACTACACCACACAACACCAGACCACACCACACCACACCACACCACACCACACTACACCAGACCACACCAGACCACACCACACCACACCACACCACACTACACCACACTACACCACACCACACCACACCACACCACACCAGACACCAACACCACACCACACCATACCACACTACACCACACTACACCACACCACAACAGACCACACCACACCAATCCACACCACACCACACCAGACCACACCACACCACACCACACCACACTACACCACACTACACCAGACCACACCAGACACCAACACCACACTACACCATACCACACCACACTACACCACACCACACCATACCACACCACACCACACCACACCAGACCACACCACACCACACCAGACCACACCACACCACACCAGACCACAACAGACCACAACAGACCACACCACACCACACCAGACCAGACCACACCACACCACACCACTCCACACCAGACCACAACAGACCACAAAAGACCACACCACACCACACCACACCACACTACACCACACAACACCAGACCACACCACACCACACCACACTACACCAGACCACACCAGACCACACCACACCACACTACACCACACTACACCAGACCACACCACACCAGACCACACCACACTACACCACACCACACCAGACACCAACACCACACCACACCATACCACACTACACCACACTACACCACACCACAACAGACCACACCACACCACACCACACCAATCCACACCACACCACACCACACCAGACCACACCACACCACACCACACCACACTACACCACACTACACCAGACCAGACCACACCACACCAGACACCAACACCACACTACACCATACCACACCACACTACACCACACCACACCACACCATACCACACCACACCACACCACACCACACCACACCAGACCACACCACACCACACCACACCAGACCACACCACACCACACCAGACCACAACAGACCACAACAGACCACACCACACCAGACCAGACCACACCACACCACACCACACCACATCACACCACACCAGACCACAACAGACCACACCACACCACACCACACCACACCACACCACACCACACTACACCAGACCACACCACACCACACCACACCACACCAGACACCAACACCACACCACACCATACCACACTACACCACACTACACCACACCACAACAGACCACACCACACAACACCAATCCACACCACACCACACCACACCACACCAGACCACACCAGACCACACCAGACACCAACACCACACTACACCATACCACACCACACTACACCACACCACACCACACCAGACCACACCACATCACACCACACCACACTACACCACACTACACCAGACCACACCAGACCACACCACACCAGACACCAACACCACACCACACTACACCACACTACACCACACCACACTACACCAGACCAGACCACACCACATCAGACCACACTACACCAGACCATTACTACCAGACCACCACTAGGTGGGGCTGTTGGGGCTGTTGTCAATACCTTCCAGCAACTAGTGTGTGTGTGTGTGTGTGTGTGTGTGTGTGTGTGTGTGTGTGTGTGTGTGTGTGTGTGTGTGTGTGTGTGTGTGTGTGTGTGTGTGTGTGTGTGTGTGTGTGTGTGTGTGTGTGTGTAGATCCAGGTGGGGGTAGAGTTTGAGGCCAGTACGAGGACCCAGGAGACGACGGCCTCCTTCGGGTACCAGATGGAACTACCAGAGGCTAACATGGTGTTCAGAGGTAATTACCAGAGACTAACATGGTGTTCAGAGTTAACTACCAGAGGCTAACATGGTGTTCAGAGTTAACTACCAGATACTAACATGGTGTTCAGAGTTAACTACCAGAGACTAACATGGTGTTCAGAGTTAACTACCAGAGGCTAACATGGTGTTCAGAGGTAATTACCAGAGGCTAACATGGTGTTCAGAGTTAACTACCAGATACTAACATGGTGTTCAGAGTTAACTACCAGAGACTAACATGGTGTTCAGAGTTAACTACCAGAGACTAACATGGTGTTCAGAGTTAACTACCAGAGACTAACATAGTGTTCAGAGTTAACTACTAGAGACTAACATGGTGTTCAGAGTTAACTACCAGAGACTAACATGGTGTTCAGAGTTAACTACTAGAGACTAACATGGTGTTCAGAGTTAACTACCAGATACTAACATGGTGTTCAGAGTTAACTACTAGAGACTAACATGGTGTTCAGAGTTAACTACCAGAGACTAACATGGTGTTCAGAGTTAACTACCAGAGACTAACATGGTGTTAAGAGTTAACTACCAGAGACTAACATGGTGTTCAGAGTTAACTACCAGATACTAACATGGTGTTCAGAGTTAACTACCAGAGACTAACATGGTGTTCAGAGTTAACTACCAGAGACTAACATGGTGTTCAGAGTTAACTACTAGAGACTAACATGGTGTTCAGAGTTAACTACCAGATACTAACATGGTGTTCAGAGTTAACTACCAGAGACTAACATGGTGTTCAGAGTTAACTACCAGAGACTAACATGGTGTTCAGAGTTAACTACCAGAGACTAACATGGTGTTCAGAGTTAACTACCAGAGACTAACATGGTGTTCAGAGTTAACTACCAGAGACTAACATGGTGTTCAGAGTTAACTACCAGAGACTAACATGGTGTTCAGAGTTAACTACTAGAGACTAACATGGTGTTCAGAGTTAACTACCAGAGACTAACATGGTGTTCAGAGTTAACTACCAGAGACTAACATGGTGTTCAGAGTTAACTACCAGAGACTAACATGGTGTTCAGAGTTAACTACTAGAGACTAACATGGTGTTCAGAGTTAACTACCAGAGACTAACATGGTGTTCAGAGTTAACTACCAGAGACTAACATGGTGTTCAGAGTTAACTACCAGAGGCTAACATGGTGTTCAGAGTTAACTACCAGAGACTAACATGGTGTTCAGAGTTAACTACCAGAGACTAACATGGTGTTCAGAGTTAACTACCAGAGACTAACATGGTGTTCAGAGTTAACTACCAGATACTAACATGGTGTTCAGAGTTAACTACCAGAGACTAACATGGTGTTCAGAGTTAACTACCAGAGACTAACATGGTGTTCAGAGTTAACTACCAGAGACTAACATGGTGTTCAGAGTTAACTACCAGAGGCTAACATGGTGTTCAGAGTTAACTACCAGAGACTAACATGGTGTTCAGAGTTAACTACCAGAGACTAACATGGTGTTCAGAGTTAACTACCAGAGACTAACATGGTGTTCAGAGTTAACTACCAGAGACTAACATGGTGTTCAGAGTTAACTACTAGAGACTAACATGGTGTTCAGAGTTAACTACCAGAGACTAACATGGTGTTCAGAGTTAACTACCAGAGACTAACATGGTGTTCAGAGTTAACTACCAGAGACTAACATTGTGTTCAGAGTTAACTACTAGAGACTAACATGGTGTTCAGAGTTAACTACCAGAGACTAACATGGTGTTCAGAGTTAACTACCAGAGACTAACATGGTGTTCAGAGTTAACTACCAGAGGCTAACATGGTGTTCAGAGTTAACTACCAGAGACTAACATGGTGTTCAGAGTTAACTACCAGAGACTAACATGGTGTTCAGAGTTAACTGCCAGATACTAACATGGTGTTCAGAGTTAACTACCAGAGACTAACATGGTGTTCAGAGTTAACTACCAGAGACTAACATGGTGTTCAGAGTTAACTACCAGAGACTAACATGGTGTTCAGAGTTAACTACCAGAGACTAACATGGTGTTCAGAGTTAATTACCAGAGACTAACATGGTGTTCAGAGTTAACTACTAGAGACTAACATGGTGTTCAGAGTTAACTACCAGAGACTAACATGGTGTTCAGAGTTAACTACCAGAGACTAACATGGTGTTCAGAGTTAACTACCAGAGGCTAACATGGTGTTCAGAGTTAACTACCAGAGACTAACATGGTGTTCAGAGTTAACTACCAGAGACTAACATGGTGTTCAGAGTTAACTACCAGAGACTAACATGGTGTTCAGAGTTAACTACCAGAGACTAACATGGTGTTCAGAGTTAACTACCAGAGACTAACATGGTGTTCAGAGTTAACTACCAGAGACTAACATGGTGTTCAGAGTTAACTACCAGAGACTAACATGGTGTTCAGAGTTAACTACTAGAGACTAACATGGTGTTCAGAGTTAACTACCAGAGACTAACATGGTGTTCAGAGTTAACTACCAGAGACTAACATGGTGTTCAGAGTTAACTACCAGAGACTAACATGGTGTTCAGAGTTAACTACCAAAGACTAACATGGTGTTCAGAGTTAACTACCAGAGACTAACATGGTGTTCAGAGTTAACTACCAGAGGCTAACATGGTGTTCAGAGTTAACTACCAGAGACTAACATGGTGTTCAGAGTTAACTACCAGAGGCTAACATGGTGTTCAGAGTTAACTACCAGAGACTAACATGGTGTTCAGAGTTAACTACCAGAGACTAACATGGTGTTCAGAGTTAACTACCAGAGACTAACATGGTGTTCAGAGTTAACTACCAGAGACTAACATGGTGTTCAGAGTTAACTACCAGAGACTAACATGGTGTTCAGAGTTAACTACCAGAGACTAACATGGTGTTCAGAGTTAACTACCAGAGACTAACATGGTGTTCAGAGTTAACTACCAGAGACTAACATGGTGTTCAGAGTTAACTACCAGAGACTAACATGGTGTTCAGAGTTAACTACCAGAGACTAACATGGTGTTCAGAGTTAACTACCAGAGACTAACATGGTGTTCAGAGTTAACTACCAGAGGCTAACATGGTGTTCAGAGTTAACTACCAGATACTAACATGGTGTTCAGAGTTAACTACCAGAGACTAACATGGTGTTCAGAGTTAACTACCAGAGACTAACATGGTGTTCAGAGTTAACTACCAGAGACTAACATGGTGTTCAGAGGTAACTACCAGAGACTAACATGGTGTTCAGAGTTAACTACCAGAGACTAACATGGTGTTCAGAGTTAACTACCAGAGACTAACATGGTGTTCAGAGTTAACTACCAGAGGCTAACATGGTGTTCAGAGTTAACTACCAGAGACTAACATGGTGTTCAGAGTTAACTACCAGAGACTAACATGGTGTTCAGAGTTAACTACCAGAGACTAACATGGTGTTCAGAGTTAACTACCAGAGACTAACATGGTGTTCAGAGTTAACTACCAGAGACTAACATGGTGTTCTTCCCCTCAGCAGCCTCCACTGGTAAATATGTATTTCTGATGACAAATATTGACTGCAGCCTAATAAAGTTGTGTCTGTGTGTGTGTGTGTGTGTGTGTGTGTGTGTGTGTGTGTGTGTGTGTGTGTGTGTGTGTGTGTGTGTGTGTGTGTGTGTGTGTGTCTGTGTGTGTGTGTGTGTGTGTGTGTGTGTCTGTGTGTGTGTAGGTATGGTTAACAGTAGGTGTATTATTGGAGGGGTACTGGAGAAGAGTCTGTCTCCTCTCCCCGCTACACTACTGATGGGAGCCTTCGTTAATCACCGTGGTGACAAACTGCAGGTGGGGGTTGGTGTTGTTGTTTTGGTTGTGTAAGTGGTGATGGAGTGTACTTACCGTAGCATATCTGTGTGCAGGTGGGGCTGGGAGTCAATGTGGGCTAGACTACAAAACCCACAACCCTCACATGCCCCTCCCCCAGCCCTGTGGCCTCGTGGGAAACGGCGTTCCTGTTTTTGGAGGAAGAAAATGGTGCAGCACAAAAACTTCTCCTCTAGCGACCACATGGCAACTGTTACATCACTTCCTGTTGAAAAACCTGAACTGGACGGACTCACGAGATGTCAGCTCCCCCCATAGAGAGAGATAGAGGACTCATCTTTGTATCTGTGACATTATATCGTCTGGCACAGCATGGGCATTTTGAAGTAGTACATTCTCTTCTTAAAACGATTGACTGATCCCTCCTGATGACCCGGTTAAACATGACTCCAACAGGTTCATCAGGAGGGATCAGCCAATGAAGTTGGAAGTCCCACCCAGTTGACTACATTGAAATGGTTGAATCCATCAATGGCGCTGGCCATGGTAATACAGCCTTTTGGCCACTAGAGATCTCTATCATTCTCTATGACTCCCCCACACCTCACATCCCCCATAATGCACCTCATCTTCAGTGGAGGCTGCTGAGGGGAGGACGGCTCATAATAATGGCTGGAACGGAGCAAATGGAATGGCATCAAACCATGTGTTTGATGTATTTGATACCATTCCAATAATTCCACTCCAGCCATTACCACGAGCCCGTGGTCCCCAGTTAAGGTACTACCAACCTCCTGTGCTCACCTCCCATCCCCCATAATGCACCTCCATCCCCCATAATGCACCTCCCATCCCCCATAATGCACCTCCAATCCCCCAGAATGCACCTCCCATCCCCCATAATGCACCTCATCTTCCATCCCCTATAATGCCCCTCACCTCCCATCCCCCATAATGCACCTTACCCACCATCACCCATAATGCACCTCACCTCCCATCCCCCATAATGCACCTTACCCACCATCACCCATAATGCACCTCACCTCCCATCCCCATAATGCACCTCACCCTCCATCCCCATAATGCACCTCCCATCCCCCATAATGCACCTCCAATCCCCCAGAATGCACCTCCCATCCCCCATAATGCACCTCCCATCCCCCATAATGCACCTCATCTTCCATCCCCTATAATGCCCTTTACCTCCCATCCCCCATAATGCACCTTACCCACCATCACCCATAATGCACCTCACCTCCCATCCCCATAATGCACCTCACCCTCCATCCCCATAATGCACCTCACCTCCCATCCCCCATAATGCATCTCACCCTCCATCACCCATAATGCACCTCCATTCCCACATAATGTACTCTATGTATACTATATATTGTAATACCATAATGTACTGGTACTCTATGTTCAAATGAATACATGTTGGGGCTCCATTTTTCTCAGGTAAACAAAAATTACGTACTGAACAAATTAATGTATAATTTTGAAGTTACATTACAGATGTTGAGCCTGTGGGGACCCTCTAGAGATAAAACAGATGTTGAGCCTGTGGGGATCCTCTAGAGATAATGGCCAGACAGAATGAGCCTGTGGGGATCCTCTAGAGATAACGGCCAGACAGAATGAGCCTGTGGGGACCCTCTAGAGATAAAACAGATGTTGAGCCTGTGGGGATCCTCTAGAGATAACGGCCAGACAGAATGAGCCTGTGGGGATCCTCTAGAGATAAAACAGATGTTGAGCCTGTGGGGACCCTCTAGAGATAACGGCCAGACAGAATGAGCCTGTGGGGATCCTCTAGAGATAACGGCCAGACAGAATGAGCCTGTGGGGATCCTCTAGAGATAACGGCCAGACAGAATGAGCCTGTGGGGATCCTCTAGAGATAACGGCCAGACAGAATGAGCCTGTGGGGACCCTCTAGAGATAAAACAGATTTTGAGCCTGTGGGGATCCTCTAGAGATAACGGCCAGACAGAATGAGCCTGTGGGGACCCTCTAGAGATAAAACAGATTTTGAGCCTGTGGGGATCCTCTAGAGATAACGGCCAGACAGAATGAGCCTGTGGGGATCCTCTAGAGATAACGGCCAGACAGAATGAGCCTGTGGGGATCCTCTAGAGATAACGGCCAGACAGAATGAGCCTGTGGGGATCCTCTAGAGATAAAACAGATTTTGAGCCTGTGGGGATCCTCTAGAATGATCCCAGGAGCAGGAGGTCATATTGTTATATTATACACTGAATGGGTTAGGGTTAGAATGTACCAAACATTAAGAACTCCTTCCATCCTCATCCCCCCCTTTTGCCCTCATAACACCTTCCTAATATTGAGTTGCACCCCTCATCCCCCACTTTTGCCCTCATAACACCTTCCTAATATTGAGTTGCACCCCCCATCCCCCCTTTTGCCCTCATAACCCCATCCCCCCCTTTTGCCCTCATAACACCTTCCTAATATTGAGTTGCACCCCTCATCCCTCCCTTTGGTCCTCTGTAGCTCAACTGGTAGAGCACGGCGCTTGTAACGCCAAGGTAGTGGGTTCGATCCCCGGGACCACCCATACACAAAAATGTATGCACGCATGACTGTAAGTCGCTTTGGATAAAAGCGTCTGCTAAATGGCATTTTATTTTTTTTATTTTTTTATATAACAGCCTCAATTCGCTGGGGCATGGACTCAAGGTGTCGAAAGCGTTCCACATGGATGCTGGCCCGTGTTGGCTCCTATGCTTCCCACAGCTATGTCAAGTTGGCTGGATGTCCTTTGGGTAGTGGACCATTCTTGATACACACAGGAAACTGTTGAGTGTGAAAAACCCAGCAGTGTTGCAATTCTTGACACAAACCGGTGCGCCTGGTGCCTACTACCATACCCCGTTCAAAGGCACTTAAATATTTTGTCTTGCCCATTCACCCTCTGAATGGCACACATACACAATCCATGTCTCAATTGGCTCAAAGCTAAAAAATCATTATTTAACCCGTCTCCTCCCCTTCATCTACACTGGTTGAAGTGGATTTAACAAATGACATCAATAAGGGATCTTAGCTTTCACCTGGATGCAACTGGTCAGTCGATGTCATGGAAAGAGCAGGTGTTCTTAATGTTTTGCAAACTCAGTGTATATTAGTGTATTATTATTATTAGGGCTGTCAAAGTTGATGAGTTAACTCGAGTTTTAGTGCAATTCTTTTTTTTTTGCAGTTAATCGCATTGTCTGAAATCGTAAAAAATACGCTGAAAACATCCCAAGTATATCATATATACAGCTAAAATCTACAATGCCATGTAAAACCCTCAAAAACATTGAAGTTACACTGCAAAAAGTGATTTCTAAGCAAGCCTAAATATCTTGAATCAAGATTTTTATTTTCATATATTGAGTGATAATTCACTTAAAATGATTTTTTTTTCTTACCAAGATAAATTGGCTAACCTCATTGGCAGAACATTTGTCTCATTTTAACCCCCCCAGAAATGCATAATACAAGTAATTTATCTTATTTCAAGATATTTTTTGGGTAAAATATCATGATGCATTTTGCATCTCCCATCCATCATAATGCAACTTCCTTCCCCCATAATGCACCTTCCTTCCCTCATAATGCACCTCACCTCCCATCCCCATAATACACCTCACCTCCCATCCCCCATAATGCACCTCACCTCCCATCCCCCATAATGCACCTCACCTCCCATCCCCCATAATGCACCTCCCACCCCCATAATGCACTTCACCTCCCATCCCCCATAATGCACCTCACCTCCCATCCCCCATAATACACCTCACCTTCCATCCCCCATAATACACCTCACCTTCCATCCCCCATAATGCACCTCACTTCCCATCCCCCATAATGCACCTCACCTCCCATCCCCCATAATGCACCTCACCTCCCATCCCCCATAATGCACCTCCCATCCCCCATAATGTACCTCCCATCCCCCATAATGCATCTCACCTCTCATTCCCCGTAATGCACCTCCCATCCCCCATAATGCACCTCACCGCTCCTTTCCCATAATGCACCTCCCGACCCCCATAATGCACCTCACCTCCCATCCCCCATAATTTACTGTATTATACTATATACTGTAATACCATAATGTATTTATACTTTATGTTAAAAATAATACATGTTATCTCCATTTAAGATATATGCATCAGAGCTGAGACTCTCACGAACATGTACATGTAATATGTTTTGCTCTATGACTCACAAGCCACAGGAGTAGTTAGAAGGTAAGGAGCATCTACAGAGATCCCAGGAAATCCCAGGACATAGTGTCTATAATACTGAGTCATTAGAAGGTAAGGGGTCCTTCTCCATAGAAGACAGGAAATCCCAGGACATAGTGTCTATAATACTGAGTCATTAGAAGGTAAGGGGTCCTTCTCCATAGAAGACAGGAAATCCCAGGACATAGTGTCTATAATACTGAGTCATTAGAAGGTAAGGGGTCCTTCTCCATAGAAGACAGGAAATCCCAGGACATAGTGTCTATAATACTGAGTCATTAGAAGGTAAGGGGTCCTTCTCCATAGAAGACAGGAAATCCCAGGACATAGTGTCTATAATACTGAGTCATTAGAAGGTAAGGGGTCCTTCTACAGAGATCCCAGGAAATCCCAGGACATAGTGTCTATAAAACTGAGTCATTAGAAGGTAAGGGGTCCTTCTACAGAGATCCCAGGAAATCCCAGGACATAGTGTCTATAAAACTGAGTCATTAGAAGGTAAGGGGTCCATCTACAGAGATCCCAGGAAATCCCAGGACATAGTGTCTATAAAACTGGAATAAGCTCACATAGTTGCTGTCACAAACTCCAAACTCCACACAGTTGTCACTGAGCAAACTATTTCTGTACTTAAAGAATTCTTATAAATTCATTTTTATCAGGTTTTTGCTTGGTGGCCCTTGTTTTTTTGATTGACATTTGTCAATAAAACTCATGAATGCAACTGTTTATGTCAATTCTTTGTGTTTTGTGACTTGTAGCCCTGGTTGTCCTGAAAAGAAAACGATAGAACACTTCATTGTGAAGCTAAATATCAAGGCTGGACATCATATTATACATATGAACTGTGCAGGGTACAGTTCTGTTGACAACAGTGTCTTCAGTTATGTTGACAACAGGGTGTCCAGTTCTGTTGACAACAGGGTGTCCAGTTCTGTTGACAACAGGGTGTTCAGTTTTGTTGACAACAGTGTCTTCAGTTCTGTTGACAACAGGGTCTTCAGTTCTGTTGACAACAGGGTGTCCAGTTCTGTTGACAACAGGGTGTTCAGTTTTGTTGACAACAGTGTCTTCAGTTCTGTTGACAACAGGGTGTTCAGTTTTGTTGACAACAGTGTGTTCAGTTCTGTTGACAACAGTGTGTTCAGTTCTGTTGACAACAGTGTGTCCAGTTCTGTCGAGAACAGTGTGTCCAGTTCTGTTGAGAACAGTGTGTCCAGTTCTGTTGACAACATTGTGTCCAGTTCTGTTGACAACAGGGTGTTCAGTTTTGTTGACAACAGTGTGTTCAGTTCTGTTGACAACAGCGTGTCCAGTTCTGTTGACAACAGTGTGTCCAGTTTTGTTGACAACAGTGTGTCCGGTTCTGTTGACAACATTGTGTCCAGTTCTGTTGACAACAGTGTATTCAGTTCTGTTGAGAACAGTGTGTTCAGTTTTGTTGACAACAGTGTCTTCAGTTCTGTTGACAACAGTGTGTTCAGTTCTGTTGACAACAGTGTGTTCGGTTCTGTTGACAACAGTGTCTTCAGTTTTGTTGACAACAGTGTGTCCAGTTCTGTTGACAACAGTGTGTTCGGTTCTGTTGAGAACAGTGTGTCCGGTTCTGTTGACAACAGTGTGTCCGGTTCTGTTGAGAACAGTGTGTCCAGTTCTGTTGACAACAGTGTGTTCAGTTCTGTTGAGAACAGTGTGTCCGGTTCTGTTGAGAACAGTGTCTTCAGTTTTGTTGACAACAGTGTCTTCAGTTCTGTTGACAACAGTGTGTCCAGTTTTGTTGACAACAGTGTGTTCAGTTTTGTTGACAACCGTGTATTCAGTTCTGTTGACAACAGTTTGTCCAGTTCTGTTGACAACAGTGTCTACTTCTGTTGACAACAGTTGTCCACTTCTGTTGACAAAAGTGTGTTCGGTTCTGTTGAGAACAGTGTGTCCAGTTTTGTTGAGAACAGTTTGTCCAGTTCTGTTGAGAACAGTGTGTTCAGTTCTGTTGACAACAGTGTGTTCAGTTCAGTACTACACCGTCTCTGACGCTCGTCGGATGTGACAGGGCTTGAAAACTATTACAGACCACAAAGGGAAGCGCAGCCGCAAGCTTCCCAGTGACACAAGACTTCCAGACGAGCTAAACCACTTCTATGCTCGCTTCGAGGCAAGCAACACTGAAGCATGCATGAGAGCACCAGCTGTTCCGGATGACTATGTGATCACGCTCTCCGTAGCCGATGTGAGTGAGAATTTTAAGCAGGTCAACATTCACAAGGCCTCAGGGCCAGATGGATTACCAGGACGTGTACTCCGCGCATGTGCTGACCAACTGGCAAGTGTCTTCACTAACATTTTCAACATGTCCCTTACTGAGTCTGTCATACCAACATGTTTCAAGCAGACCACCATAGTCCCCGTGCCCAAGGACACTAAGGTAACCTGCCTAAATGACTACCGACCCGTAGCACTGACGTCTGTAGCCATGAAGTGCTTTGAAAGGCTGGTCATGGCTCACATCAACACCATTATCCCAGAAACCCTAGACCCACTCCAATTTGCATACCACCCCAACAGATCCACAGATGATGCAATCTCTATTGCACTCCACACTGCCCTTTCCCACCTGGACAAGAGGAACACCTACGTGAGAATGCTATTCATTGACTACAGCTCAGCGTTCAACACCATAGTGCCCTCAAAGCTAATCACTAAGCTAAGGATCCTGGGACTAAACACCTCCCTCTGCAACTGGATCCTGGACTTCCTGACGGGCCGCCCCCAGGTGGTAAGGGTAGGTAACAACACATCTGCCACGCTGATCCTCAACACGGGGGCTCCTCAGGGGTGCGTGCTCAGTCTCCTCCTGTTCTCCCTGTTCACCCATGACTGCATGGCCAGGCACGACTCCAACACCATCATTAAGTTTGCCGACGACACAACAGTGGTAGGCCTGATCACCGACAACGATGAGACAGCCTATAGGGAGGAGGTCAGAGACCTGGCTGTGTGGTGCCAGGATAACAACCTCTCCCTCAACGTGACCAAGACAAAGGAGATGATTGTGGACTATTCTCATCGACGGGGCTGTAGTTGAACAGGTTGAGAGCTTCAAGTTCCTTGGTGTCCACATCACCAACGAACTATCATGGTCCACACACACCAAGACAGTTGTGAAGAGGGCACGACAAAGCCTATTCCCCCTCAGGAGACTGAAAAGATTTGGCATGGGTCCTCAGATCCTCAAAAAGTTCTACAGCTGCACCATCGAGAGCATTCTGACTGGTTGCATCACCGCCTGGTATGGCAACTGCTCGGCCTCCGACCGCAAGGCACTACAGAGGGTAGTGCGTACGGCCCAGTACATCACTGGGGCCAAGCTTCCTGCCATCCAGGACCTCTATACCAGGCGGTGTCAGAGGAAGGCCCTCAAAATTGTCAAGGACTCCAGCCACCCTAGTCATAGACTGTTTTCTCTGGTACCACATGACAATCGGTACCGGAGCGCCAAGTTTAGGTCCAAAAGGCTTCTCAACAGCTTCTACCCCCAAGCCATAAGACTCCTGAACAGCTAATCATGGCTACCCGGACTACCTGCACTGCCCACCCACCCCCACCCCATCTTTTTACGCTGCTGCTACTCTGTTAATTATTTATGCATAGTCACTTTAACTCTACCCACATGTTCATATTACCTCAACTACCTCAACTAGCCGGTGCCCCCGCACATTGACTCTGCACCGGTACCCCCCTGTATATAGCCTCCCTACTGTTATTTTATTTTACTTCTGCTCTTTTTTTTCTCAACACTTTTTTTTTGTTGTTGTTGTTTTATTTTACTTTTTTATAAAAAAATAAATGCATTGTTGGTTAAGGGCTGTAAGTAAGCATTTCACGGTAATGTCTACACTGTTGTATTCGGCGCATGTGGCATATAAAATTTGATTTGATTTGTTGACATCAGTGTGTTCAGTTCTGTTGACAACAGTGTGTTCAGTTCTGTTGACAACAGTGTGTTCGGTTCTGTTGACAACAGTGTGTCCGGTTCTGTTGACAACAGTGTGTCCGGTTCTGTTGACAACAGTGTGTTCGGTTTTGTTGACAACAGTGTGTTCGGTTCTGTTGACAACAGTGTGTTCGGTTCTGTTGACAACAGTGTGTTCGGTTCTGTTGACAAGTGTCTTCAGTTCTGTTGACAACAGTGTGTTCGGTTCTGTTGACAACAGTGTGTCCGGTTCTGTTGACAACAGTGTGTTCGGTTTTGTTGACAACAGTGTGTTCGGTTTTGTTGACAACAGTGTGTTCGGTTTTGTTGACAACAGTGTGTTCGGTTCTGTTGACAACAGTGTGTTCGGTTCTGTTGACAACAGTGTGTTCGGTTCTGTTGAGCAAAAACAGTGTGTCCAGTTCTGTTGACAAGTGTCTTCAGTTCTGTTGAGAACAGTGTCTTCAGTTCTGTTGACAACAGTGTGTCCGGTTCTGTTGACAACAGTGTGTTCGGTTCTGTTGACAACAGTGTGTCCAGTTCTGTTGACAACAGGGTGTCCAGTTCTGTTGAGAACAGTGTATTCAGTTCTGTTGAGAACAGGGTGTCCAGTTCTGTTGAGAACAGTGTATTCAGTTCTGTTGACCAGTGTGTTTTGGATCAATGTATTATATTAAATGTATCATGTATATTTATTAATGAAATGTACAGGTACTCTGTCTGTCAGCCTGTTTGTCTCGCAGTCTGGCTGGCAATCTGTCTGGGTGGCTGTCTGTCTTTCTGTCAGTCTGTCTTTCTGCCTGTCTGTCTGTCTGTCTGTCTGTCTGTCTGCCTGCCTGTCTGTCTGTCTGTCTGTCTGTCTTTCTGCCTGTCTGTCTGTCTGTCTGTCTGTCTGTCTCTCTTTCAGTCAGTCTGTAATACTAATATTAATAATATAATAGTCTGTAATAATAATAATAATATTGTGGTCCTCTGTAGCTCAGCTGGTAGAGCACGGCGCTTGTAACGCCAGGGTAGTGGGTTCGATCCCCGGGACCACCCATAAAACAAAAAAATAATAATGTATGCACGCATGACTGTAAGTCGCTTTGGATAAAAGCGTCTGCTAAATGGCATATTATTATTTATTTTATTATTATATTGACCTTCTTTATTTATTTATGGACGTTTTATTTGATTTGTAATAGTAATAATACTACTAATAATAGTAATGGTAATTAATGTAACTACTGTATGATGTATACTGTTTTTATTTTAGTTTTTAGTTCTGACACAGGAAACTACCTGATGTAGAGAGAGAGAGTGTTATTCTATGTTTTTACCTGCGTGTGTGTGTGTGTGTGTGTGTGTGTGTGTGTGTGTGTGTATGCATGTGTGTGTGTTTATGCGTGTGTGTGTGTAAGCCATGTACATTTACATATACATTTACATCATTTAGCAGATGCTCTTATCCAGACAATGTAGACTATTGTGTTACACAGCGATGACTCTCTGATGTTGATCTGAACTAATAAAGATTCATTCATTAAACTGTTGCTCTTCCTGCTCTTCCTGTGTAGCCCCTCCGAGTGTGTGTCAAGGTGTGGCCTATAGAACCAGTTTCTGGATTCTCTGTGGTAGAATTCATACCAACACATTAGTCATGTGGTGTTGTGATAGTGTGTGATAGTGTGTGATAGTGTGTGATAGTGTGTGATAGTGTGTGTTAGTGTGTGTTAGTGTGTATATGAGGAAGAGCAGCAGGTAGAACAGGATGTCTGAAGGTATGAGAACAGGAAATATAAAACACAGAGCTCCAGACACTCAAAACTAGAGAAACAAACGCACCTGGACGCTTCTGACATGGGAAAATTGGAGATCAATCAACTTCATTGACATTGTGGACTTCCTGTGACCTGTATGACATTACTATGGCAACCCTGTCATGACCGTCACAGGGTCAGAAGTGGCCAATGAGATGCTGCGCTGCTCCAAGACAGGTGAGTTACAACCACACCTGACAAGAGTTCAGTTTGACAGAGTAACAAACCAAATGGACTGTTAGCTAACGTTGGCTAACTATTTCAACTGAAGATAGCACCTCAGACCTCTCTCTCTCTCTCTCTCTCTCTCTCTCTCTCTCTCTCTCTCTCTCTCTCTCTCTCTCTCTCTCTCTCTCTCTCTCTCTCTCTCTCTCCCCCCTCTCTCTCTCTCTCTCTCCCCCCTCTATAATAATAATAATAATAAGCCATTTAGCAGACGCTTTTATCCAAAGCGACTTACAGTCATTCATTTGATACAGTAATTCAACATAGGCAGAAAAAAGATTGCGATTAGTGTAGCACAAAATAATATTTTATTTCATAACTTTGAACACATAACAGGGCAGAATAAAATCAGATTAAAAATAAACATTTAACCTTAAATTTAGGCAGGGGAGTCTCATTGAGACCACGGTTGTGCTTTTTTTGACAGGCAAGTGAAAATAGGGTGATAGTTTAGGTCTCAAGGGTCACATTCGCCTTCCAAACCTTGAATTGTGTCAATGAATAGAAGAAATCAGTTAAACTTGCCAAAAATAAGTAAAATTACCAGTTTCTTCATTGATAGTGTAATGATTAAGTAATGAGATATTACTTATCTTTCTACCATCGTGGGTTTAGTTATAACGCTGGTAATTCAGATTAATGGCTTTTCAGCAGTGTAAAATCAGCAGAAATGTCAAAAAAGGCATCAGAATTCCAGTAAATATTACTGAACATGGGTAGAAAAAGCTTAGTCAACACCTCACAAACCAGGAGAGAAAAAAAACTCCCCTACTGCAGGTCCTCTCTCTCCCCCCCTCACTCTCTCTCTCCCCCCCCCCCCCCCCCCCCCCCTCTCTCTCTCTCTCTCTCTCTCTCTCCCCCCTCTCTCTCTCTCTCTCTCTCTCTCCCCCTTCTCCCCCCTCTCTCCCCCCTCACTCTCTCTCCCCCCTCACTCTCTCTCTCCCCCTCTCCCCCCCCCCTCTCTCTCTCTCCCCCTCTCCCCCCTCTCTCTATCTCTCTCTCTCTCTCGTTCGCTCTTTTTTCTCTGTCTCTATATGTCTCTTCCTCTCTCTGTCTCTCAATTCAATTTCAATTTAAGGGCTTTATTGTCATGGGAAACGTGTGTTAACATTGCCAAAGCAAGTGAAGTAGATAGTAAACAAAAGTGAAATAAACAATAAATATTAACAGTAAACATTACACTCACAAATGTTCCAAAAGAATAAAGACATTATAATGTCATATTATGTATATATACAGTGTTGGAATGATGTACAAATAGTTAAAGTACAAAAGGGAAAATAAATCAACATAAATATAGTTTGTATTTACAATGGTGTTTGTTCTTCACTGGTTGCCCTTTTCTTGTGGCAACATGTCTCAAATCTTGCTGCTGTGATGACACACTGTGGTATTTCACCCAATAGATATGGGAGTTTGTCAAAATTTGATTTGTTTTCAAATTCTTTGTGGGTTTGTATTCCAATTTCCTCTCTCTCTCTCTCTCGCTCTCTCTCTCTCTCTCGTTTGTCCATAAAAATAACATCTAATTGACCAGAAATACAGTGTAGACATTGTTCATGTTGTAAATGGCTATTGTAGCTGGAAACGGCTGATTTTTAATGGAATATCTACATAGGCGTACAGAGGCCCATTATCAGCAGGAGTGGGAGGCCCCGGTGCACAACTGAGCAAGAGGACAAATACATTAGAGTGTCTAGTTTGAGAAACAGACGCCTCACATGTCCTCAACTGGCAGCTTCATTAAATAGTACCCGCAAAACACCAGTCTCAACGTCAACAGTGAAGAGGCGACTCCGGGATGCTGACCTTCTAGGCAGAGTGGCAAAGAAAAAGCCATATCTCAGATTGCCCATCTTAACCTTTTCTTTATATTGGCCAGTCTAAGATATGGCTTTTTCTTTGCAACTCTGTAGTACACAGCGTTGTACGAGATCTTCAGTTGCTTGGCAATTTCTCGCATAGAATAACCTTCATTTCTCAGAATAACCTTGGTGCTGATGTTTAGGCCGAGGTATACCACTGGTCAAAAGTTTTAGAACACCTACTCATTCAAGGGTTTTTCTTTTCTTTTACTATTTTCTACATTGTAGAATAATAGTGAAGACATCAAAACTATGAAATAACACATATGGAATCATATAGTAACCAAAAACGTGTTAAACAAATAAAAATATATTTTATATATGAGATTCTTCTGTCAAAAGGCGTCAGTGAAATGCGGTGGGCGAAGTCAAACGCAGGACACAGAGCTGATCAGAAAACGTACTTTACTAGAAAGTAATCTGAGAATACACCATCTCCACACAGGGAGGAAATAACCTGCACACTAACGACTACCGATAACGATAACAATCACGCACAACACACAGTGCAAGACAGAGGGTTAAATAGGGAAGACAATACTACATAATGGGAAACAGGTGTACACATTAAAGACATAACAAGTCGAACATGGAAACATGGATCGGTAGCAGCTAGTACTCCGGTGACGACGCACACCGAAGCAAGGAGGAGGGGCAGCCTCGGCTGAATCCGTGACAGTACCCCCCCCTTGACGCGCGGCTCCAGCCGTGCGCCGACCCCGGCCTCGGGGATGGCCAGGAGGACGCGGAGCAGGGCGGGTCGGATGACTCTGGTGGAAATCCCTCAACATGGAGGGATCGAGGATGTCCCTCCTAGGGACCCAGCACCGTTCCTCCGGACCGTACCCCCCCCACTCCACGAGATACTGCAGGCCCCCCACCCGACGCCTCGAATCCAAGATGGAACGGACCGAGTACGCCGGAGCCCCCTCGATGTCCAGTGGGGGCGGAGGAACCTCCCGTACCTCAGACTCCTGGAGTGGACCAGCTACTACCGGCCTGAGGAGAGACACATGGAACGAGGGGTTAATACGGTAATTAATAGGAAGTTGTAACCTATAACAAACCTCGTTCAATCTCCTCAGGACTTTAAATGGCCCCACAAACCGCCGACCCAGCTTCCGGCAGGGCAGGCGAAGGGGCAGGTTTCGGGTCAAGAGCCAGACCCGATCCCCCGGTGCATACACCGGAGCCTCACTGCGGTGGCGGTCGGCGCTCGCCTTTTGTCGCCTGATAGCCCGCTGCAGGTGTACATGAGCAGCGTTCCAGGTCTCTTCCGAGCGCCGAAACCACTCGTCCACCGCAGGAGCTTCGATCTGGCTCTGACGCCAGGGTGCCAGGACCGGCTGATAACCCAACACACACTGGAAAGGCGTGAGGTTAGTAGAGGAGTGGGGGAGTGAGTTTTGGGCTATCTCTGCCCAGGGGATATAACCTGACCACTCCCCCTGCCGGTCCTGGCAATAGGACCGCAGAAACCTACCCACATCCTGGTTTACTCTCTCCACCAGCCCATTACTCTCGGGGTGAAAACCCGAGGTAAGGCTAATCGAGACCCCCAGACGTTCCATAAACGCCCTCCAGACTCTAGAGGTGAACTGGGGACCCCGATCAGACACTATATCCTCAGGCACCCCGTAGTGCCGGAAGACGTGTGTAAACAGGGCGTCAGCAGTTTGTAGGGCTGTAGGGAGACCTGGCATAGGAATGAGACGGCAGGCCTTCGAAAACCGATCCACAACGACCAAGATCGTGGTGTTCCCCTGTGAGGGGGGAAGGTCCGTGACAAAGTCCACCGATAGGTGAGACCACGGCCGTTGTGGAACGGGTAGGGGTTCTAATAGATGGGACCACGGCCGTTGTGAAACGGGTAGGGGTTGTAACTTCCCTCTGGGCAGGTGTCTAGGTGCCTTACACTGGGCGCACACCGAGCAGGAGGAAACATAGACTCTCACGTCCTTGGCTAAAGGGGGCCACCAGTATTTCCCACTAAGACAGTGCACTGTCCGACCGATACCAGGATGACCAGAGGAGGGTGACGTGTGAGCCCAATAAATCAATCGATCACGAACCTCGAGCGGCACGTACATCCGACCCTCCGGACACTGGGGGGGAGTAGGCTCGGTACGTAACGCCCGCTCGATGTCCACATCAACCTCCCACACCACCGGTGCCACCAGACACGACGCCGGGAGTATGGGAGTGGGCTCAATGGACCTCTCCTCTGTGTCATACAGTCGGGACAGGGCGTCTACCTTAGCGTTCTGGGGACCTGGTCTGTAAGTGAGAGTAAACACAAATCGAGTGAAAAACATAGCCCATTTTGCCTGACGAGGGTTCAACCTCCTCGCCGCCCGGATGTACTCCAGGATACGATGGTCAGTCAAAATGAGAAAAGGGTGTTTAGCCCCCTCAAGCCAATGCCTCCACACCTTCAGGGCTTGAACCACAGCTAACAGCTCCCGGTCCCCCACATCATAATTGCGCTCCGCCGGACTGAGCTTCTTAGAAAAGAAAGTACAGGGGCGGAGTTTTGGTGGCGTACCCGAGCGCTGAGACAGTACAGCACCGATCCCAGACTCGGACGCATCCACCTCAACCTGGAATGCCAAGGAAGGATCCGGATGAGCCAGCACCGGAGCCGAAGTAAACAGGTCCTTCAGATGCTTAAAAGCCCTGACCGCCTCAGCCGACCACTGCAGACGCACCGGCCCTCCCTTTAGCGAGGAGGTAATGGGAGCCGCTACCTGCCCAAAGCCCCGGATAAACCTCCGGTAGTAATTGGCAAAACCCAAGAACCGCTGCACCTCCTTCACCGTGGTTGGAGTCTGCCAATTACGCACGGCCGAAATGCGGTCAATCTCCACACCTGACGCGGACAAGCGGTGTCCCAGGAAGGAGATGGACTCCTGGAAGAACAGACATTTCTCCGCCTTCACATACAGGTCATGCTCCAACAGTCTACCAAGCACCCGACGAACCAGGGACACATGCTCGGCTCGTGTAGCGGAGTATACTAGAATGTCATCGATATACACCACTACACCCTGTCCATGCAGGTCCCGGAAAATCTCATCAACAAACGATTGGAAGACTGAAGGAGCATTCATCAGACTGTATGGCATGACGAGGTACTCATAGTGCCCCGAGGTGGTCCTAAATGCTGTCTTCCACTCATCTCCCTCCCGAATACGCACCAGGTTGTACGCGCTCCTGAGATCCAATTTAGTGAAGAAGCGCACCCCGTGCAATGACTCCGTCATACTAGCAATCAGAGGTAGTGGATAGCTATATTTTATTGTGATCTGATTTAGACCATGGTAGTCAATGCACGGGCGTAAACCTCCATCCTTCTTCTTCACAAAAAAGAAACTCGATGACGCAGGGGAAGTGGACGGCCGAATGTATCCCTGTCTCAGAGATTCAGTGACATATGTTTCCATAGCCGCCATCTCCTCCTGTGACAGGGGATACACGTGACTCTGGGGAAGCGCAGCGCCTACCTGGAGGTTTATCGCACAATCCCCCTGTCGATGGGGTTGTAATTGAGTCGTCTTCTTTTTACAGAAGGCGAGAGCCAAATCGGCATATTCAGGCGGAATGTGCATGGTGGGAACCTGGTTCGGACTTTCCACCGTAGTTGCCCCTACGGAAACACCTACACACCTCCCCAAGCACTGATCAGACCATCCCTTTAGAGCCCTCTGTTGCCATGAAATAGTGGGGTCATGAGATGTTAACCAGGGAAGCCCCAACACCACGGGAAATGCAGAAGAATCAATCAGATATAGACTAATCATTTCCTCATGGCTCTCCTGCGTTTTCATCCTGAGAGGCGCTGTGACCTCCCTAATCAAGCCTGACCCCAAAGGGCGGCTATCTAGGGCATGGATGGGGAAGGGCACATCGACAGGCACAATAGGAATCCCTAACTTATAGGTAAACTGATGATCAATAAAGTTCCCAGCTGCGCCTGAATCTACTAGCGCCTTATGCTGGGACTGAGGAGAAAACTCGGGAAACACAACATTCATACACATATGCGCAACAGGGAGCTCTGGGTGAGTTGGGTGCCTACTCACCTGGAATGACTCATCAGTGCGCTGCCTACTGCCTCGACTCCTAGGAGGCCCTCCCCAGCACCGACCAGCAGTGTGTCCTCTGAGGCCACAGTTGGTGCAGGGGACGGCCCCTCTACTGGTCTCCCTCATAGCAGCACCTCCGAGCTCCATAGAGGTAGGGTCGGAGGTGCTGGGGGATGGAATGGACGGCCCTGGATCCGGACGTCCGCGGGTAGCCAACAGGTTATCCAGTCGAATCGACATGTCCACCAGTTGGTCCAGGCTTAGGTTGGTGTCCCTGCAGGCCAATTCCCGACGAACGTCCTCCCTCAAGCTACATCGGTAGTGGTCGATGAGGGCCCTCTCATTCCATCCTGCGTTGGCAGCCAGAGTCCGAAAGTCCAGTGCGAATTCCTGTGCGCTCCTCTTCCCCTGTCTGAGGTGGAATAGACCCGTAATAACAAGTGCAGAATTACTCGGCATGTAAACTGTAATACAATGTACTCAGGAGACCAACGGACAATATTGGACAAGGACAATGGGGAACAGAGGGCACATATATACACATACCAATCACGGGGAATGGGGAACAGAGGGCCATATATACACATACCAATCACGGGGAATGGGGAACAGAGGGCCATATATACACATACCAATCACGGGGAATGGGAACCAGGTGTGCGTAAGGAGACAAGACAGTCCGGGGTTGGTGGTAATGAAACAGATCAGTGACGCCTAGAAGGCCGGTGACGTAGACCTCCGGAGCTGGTGAACGGAATGAGCAGCAGTACCGTGACACGTAGCATTCCTAATGAAGGTGTCTCTACAGATACACGGTAGTTATTGGGGTCAAATTTGTCTCCACTTTTGTGGATTGGGGAAGATGCCAGTGCTAAGGATGATGTTTAAGTATAGCCAATTGGAATTTGTGGTCTGTATATTTTATCATTTCATTGAGGATACCATCAACACCACAGGCCTTTTTGAGTTGGAGGTTTTGTATTTTGTCCTGTAGTTAATTCAATGTAATTGGAGAATCCAGTGGGTTCTGGTAGTCTTCAAATCAAATCAAATTGAATTGTATTTGTCACATACACGTGTTTAGCAGATGTTATAGCGGGTGTAGCGAAATGCTTGTGCTTCTAGCTCCGACAGTGCAGTAATATCTAATAAGTAATCTCTAACAATTTCACAACAAAGAAAATATACATACCTGTATATGGACAAGCAATGACAGAGTGGCATGGACTAAGATACAGTATAATATTTTATAATAGAATGCATATGAGATGAGTAGTGCAAGATATGTAACACATTATTAAAGTGACTGTAAACATTATTAAAGTGACTAGTGGCCCATTTCTTAAAGTGGCCAGTGATTTCAATAGGATGCTCTCAATTGTGCATCTGTAAAAGTTTGTGAGGGTTTTAGGTGCCAAGCCGAATTTCTTCAGCCTCCTGAGGTTGAAGAGGCTCTGTTGCGCCTTCTTCACCACACTGTCTGCGTGGGTGGACCATTTCAGTTTGTCGGTGATGTGTACGCCAAGGAACTTGAAGCTTTCCACCTTCTCCACTGCGATCCCGTCGATGTGGATAGGGGGGTGCACCCTCTGCTGTTTCCTCGATCATCTCCTTTGTTTTGTTGACGTTGAGTGAGAGGTTATTTTTTCTGGCACCACACTCCCAGAGCCCTCACCTCCTCCCTGTAGGCGGTCTCATCTTTGCTGTTGTGTCGTCTGCAAACTTGATGATTGAGTTGGAGGCGTGCTTGGCCACGCAGTCATGGGTGAACAGGGAGTACAGGAGGGGGCTGAGCACGCACCCTTGTGGGGCCCCAGTGTTGAGGATCAGCGAAGTGGAGATCTTGTTTCCTACCTTCACCACCTTGGGGCGGCCCATCAGGAAGTCAGGAAGTCCAGGACCCAGTTGCACAGGGCGGGGTTCAGACCCAGGGCCCTGAGCTTAATGATGAGCTTGGAGGGTACTATGGTGTTGAATGCTGAGCTATAGTCAATGAACAGCATTCTTACATAGGTATTCCTCTTGTCCAGATGGGATAGGGCAGTGTGCAGTGTGATGATGATTGCATCGTCTGTGGATCTATTGGGGTGGTAAGCATTTATTTATTTTATTTTATTTCACCTTTATTTAACCAGGTAAGCCAGTTGAGAACAAGTTCTCATTTACAACTGCGACCTGGCCAAGATAAAGCAAAGCAGGGTGTCACGATCGTCGTATACAGAGGAGGACCAAGGCGCAGCGTTGCAGGCAAACATACTCTTTATTTAGAGACACGAACAAAACGATAACGTGACAGTTCACGGTCTAACAAAAACCAACTAGAAACAAGAACCCACAAACACAACGGGAAAACAGACAGTTTAAATATGGCTCCCAATCAGAGACAACCAGCCCCAGCTGACACTTGTTGCCTCTGATTGGGAGTCACTCAGGCCAACATAGAAATAAACTACATAGATCTACACACCCTGGCTCAACATAACAGTGTCCCCAGAGCCAGGGCGTGACACAGTGCGATAAAAACAACAACACAGAGTTACATATGGGGTAAACAAAACATAAAGTCAAAAATACAACAGAAAATATATATACAGTGTGTGCAAATGTAGCAAGTTATGGAGGTAAGGCAATAAATAGGCCATAAGCATGACAAGAAAGACACTACATAAAGAGAGACCTAAGACAACAACATAGCATGGCAGCAACACATGACAACACAGCACGGTAGCAACACCACATGACAACAACATGGTAGCAACACAACATGGCAGCAGCACAACATGGTAGCAGCACAAAACATGGTACAAACATTATTGGCCACAGATAACAGTACAAATGGCAAGAAGGTAGAGACAACAACACATCACACGAAGCAGCCACAACTGTCAGTAAGAGAGTCCATGATTGAGTCTTTGAATGAAGACATGGAGATAAAACTGTCCAGTTGGAGTGTTTTTTGCAGCTCGTTCCAGTCGCTAGCTGCAGTGAACTGAAAAGAGGAGCGACCCAGGGATGTGTGTGTTTTGGGGACCTTTAACAGAACATGACTGGCAGAACGGGTGTTGTATGTGGACGTAGGTTGGGGTGCCTTGTAAGGATCCGACGGCGAGTGGGTAATCTGCCTCTACCATCAGTCCTATTAGCCAACATACAATCATTGGAAAACAAAATGGACGACCTAAGATCAAGGATATCCTACCAACGGGACATTAAAAACTGTAATATCTTATGTTTCACTGAGTCGTGGCTGAACGACAACATGGATAACATACAGCTGGCTGAATATATGCTGATAGAATGGCTGATTCCGGTAAGACAAGGGGTGGCGGTCTGTGTATATTTGTAAACAACAGCTGGTGCACGAAATCTAATATTAAGGAAGTCTCAAGGTTTTTCTCGCTTGAGGTAGAGTATCTCATGATAAGCTGAAGACCACACAATTTACCAAGTGAGTTTTCTTCTATATTTTTCATAGCCATCTATTTACCACCACAAACCGATGCTGGCACTAAGACTGCACTCAATGAGTTGTATAAGGCCATAAGCAAACAGGAAAACGCTCATCCAGAGGCAGCGCTTCTAGTGGCCGGGGACTTTAATGCAGGGAAACTTAAATCCGTTCTACCTAATTTCTACCAGCATGTTAAATGTGCAACCAGAGGAAAACAAACTCTAGACCACCTTTACTCCACACACAGAGACGCGTACAAAACTCTCCCTCGCACTCCATTTGGCAAATCTGACCATAATTATATCCTCCTGATTCCTGCTTATGAGCAAAAACTAAAGCAGGAAGCACCAGTGACTCTTCCGATGGCATTGAGGAGTACACCACATCAGTCACTGGCTTCATCAATGTGTGCATCAGTGCATCGATGACGTCGTCCCCACAGTGACCGTACGTACATACCCCAACCAGAAGCCATGGATTACAGGCAACATCCGCACTGAGCTAAAGGGTAGAGCTGCCGCTTTCAAGGAGCGGGACTCTAAGCCGGACGCTTATAAGAAATCCCGCTATGCCCTCCGACGAACCATCAAACAGACAAAGAGTCAATACAGGACTAAGATTGAATCGTACTACACCGGCTCCGATGCTCGTCGGATGTGGCAGGGCTTGAAAACTATTACAGACTACAAAGGGAAGCACAGCCACGAGCTGCCCAGAGACACAAGCCTACCAGACGAGCTAAATCACTTCTATGCTCGGTTCGAGGTAAGCAACACTGAAGCATGCATGAGAGCATCAGCTGTTCCGGATGACTAAATGATCACGCTCTCCATAGCCGATGTGAGTAAGACTTTTAAGAAGGTCAACATTCACAAGGCGCAGGGCCAGACGGATTACCAGGACGTTTACTTCGAGCATGCGATGACCAACTGGCAAGTGTCTTCACTATAATTTTCAACATGTCCCTGACTGAGTCTGTAATACCAACATGTTTCAAGCAGACCACCATAGTCCATGTGCCCAAGAACACTAAGATAACCTGCCTAAATGACTACCGACCCGTAGCACTAACATCTGTAGCTATGTTCACCCATGACTTTATGGCCAGGCACGACTCCAACACCATCATTAAGTTTGCCAACGACACAACAGTGGTAGGCCTGATCACCGATAACGATGAGACAGCCTATAGGGAGGAGGTCAGAGACCTGGCCGTGTGATGCCAGGATAATAACCTCTCCCTCAACGTGATCAAGACAAAGGAGATGATTGTGGACTACAGGAAAAAAAAGAGGACTGAGCACGCCCCCATTCTCATCGACGGGGCTGTAGTGGAACAGGTTGAGAGCTTCAAGTACCTTGGTGTCCACATCACCAACAAACTATCATGGTTCAAACACACCAAGACAGTCGTTAAGAGGGCACGACAAAGCCTATTCCCCCCCCAGGAGACTGAAAAGATTTGGCATGGGTCCTCAGATCCTCAAAAGGTTCTACAGCTGTACCATCGAGAGCATCCTGACTGGTTGCATCACTGCCTGGTATGGCAACTGTTCGGCCTCCGACCGCAAGGCACTACAGAGGGTAGTGCGTACGGCCCAGTACATCACTGGGGCCAAGCTTCCTGTCATCCAGGACCTCTGTACCAGGCGGTGTCAGAGGAAAGCCCTAAAAATGTTCAAAGACTCCAGCCACCCTGGTCATAGACTGTTCTCTCTGCTACCACACAGACAACAGCACAAAGGGCAAAAAGGTAAAGACAACAATACATCACACGAAGCACAACTGTCAGTAAGAGTGTCCATGATTGAGTCTTTGAATGAAGACATGGAGATAAAACTGTCCAGTTGGAGTGTTTTTTGCAGCTCGTTCCAGTCGCTAGCTGCAGCGAACTGAAAAGAGGAGCGACCCATGGATGTGTGTGCTTTGGGGACCTTTAATAATGTGACTGTCAGAACGGGTGTTGTATGTGGAGGATGAGGGCTGCAGTAGGTATCTCAGATAGGGGGGAGTGAGGCCTAAGATGGTTTTATAAATAAGCATCAACCAGTGGGTCTTGTGACGGGTATACAGAGATGACCAGTTTACAGAGGAGTATAGAGTGCTGTGATGTGTCCTATAAGGAGCATTGGTGGCAAATCTGATGGCCGAATGGTAAAGAACATCTAGCCGCTCGAGAGCACCCTTACCTGCCGATCTATAAATTACGTCTCTGTAATCTAGCATGGGTAGGATGGTCATCTGAATCAGGGTTAGTTTGGCAGCTGGGGTGAAACAGGAGCGATTACGATAGAGGAAGTCTAGATTGAACCTTAGCCTGCAGCTTTGATATGTGCTGAGAGAAGGACAGTGTACCGTCTAGCCATACTCCCAAGTACTTGGATGAGGTGACTACCTCAAGCTCTAAACCCTCAGAGGTAGTAATCACACCGGTGGGGAGAGGGGCATTCTTCTTACCAAACCACATGACCTTTGTTTTGGAGGTGTTCAGAACAAGGTTAAGGGCAGAGAAAGCTTGTTGGCCACTAAGAAAGCTTTGTTGTAGAGCGTTTAACACAATATCCGGGGAGGGGCCAGCTGAGTATAAGACTGTATCATCTGCATATAAATGGATGAGAGAGCTTCCTACTGCCTGAGCTATGTTGTGATGTAAATTGAGAAGAACGTGGGGCCTAGGATGGAGCCTTGGGGTACTCCCTTGGTGACAGGCAGTGGCTGAGACAGCAGATGTTCTGACTTTATACACTGCACTCTTTGAGAGAGGTAGTTAGCAAATCAGACTAAAGACCCCTCAGAGACACCAATACTCCTTAGCCGGCCCACAAGAATGGAATGGTCTACCGTAACAAAAGCTTTGGCCAAGTCAATAAAAATAGCAGCACAACATTGCTTAGAATCAAGGGCAATGGTGACATCATTTAGGACCTTTAAGGTTGCAGTGACACATCCATAACCTGAGAGGAAACCAGATTGCATACCAGAGAGAATACTATAGACATCAAGAAAGCCAGTCAGTTCATTATTGACAAGTTTTTCCAACACTTTTGATAAACAGGGCAAAATAGAAATTGGCCTATAACAGCTAGGATCAGCTTGATCTCCCCCTTTAAATAAAGGACGCACCATGGCTGCCTTCCAAGCAATGGGAACTTCCCCAGAGAGGAGAGACAGGTTAAAGGTCAGAGACAGGCTTGGCGATGATAGGGGCTGCAACCTTAAAGAAGAAAGGGTCTAAACCATCTGACCCAGATGTTTTTTTGGGGTCAAGTTTAAGGAGCTCCTTTAGCACCTCAGACTCAGTGACCGCCTGCAGAGAGAAACTTTGTTGTGGGGCAGGGGAAAAAGAGGGAGGAGTGTCGGGGCTAGTTGCACTTGTTCTCAACTGGCTTACCTGGTTAAATAAAGGTTAAAAAAATAAATAATTAGAAGGGCTGGGAGATTAGGAAATGTTGGACGGGCAAGGAGGCATGAATGAGTCCAATAGGAATCCTGACTTAATGAAGTGGTGATTAAAGAGCTCAGCCATGTGCTCCTTGTCAGTAACAACCACATCATCAACATTAAGGGACATGGGCAGCTGTGAGGAGGAGGGTTTATTCTCCAGGTCTTTCACCGTTTTCCAGAACTTCTTGGGGTTCGACCCACAGAGAGAGAACTGCTCCTTAAAGTAACTAACTTTGGCCTTCCGGATAGCCTGAGTGCAGATAGACTTTGATTTTACTGTGGTCTGAGAGAGGTGTTAGTGGGCTGACTGTGAAGGCTCTGAGAGTCTCTGGGTTGAGGTCGGTGACAAAGTAGTCTACAGTACTGCTGCCAAGGGATGAGCTGTAGGTGTACCTACCAAAAGAGTCCCCTCTTAGCCTACCATTGACTATGTACAGACCCAGTGTTCGACAGAGCTTCAGGAGCTGTGCTCCATTTTTGTTTTTCACTTTGTCATAGTCGTTTCTGGGGTGGTATGTGGGGTGGGAAAAGTTGTTGCTTCCCGGTAGGTGTTTGTCCCCATGACTGTTAATAGTGTCTAGTTCTTCTGCTGTTCTAGCATTCAGGTCTCCACAGACCAGCACATTGCCTTGGGCCTGAAAGTGACTAATCTCCCCCTCTAGAATAGAGAAACTCTTCATTGAAGTAGGGTGACTCTGATGGGGGAATGTATGTGGCGCAGAGGAAGACGTTTCTATCTGTTAAGATAGCCTCCTTGTTGATTTTTAACCAGATAAAGAATTTTCCTGTTTTGATCAATTCGATTGAATTAGTTAGTTCAGATTTATACCATATTAGCATTCCCCCTGAGTCTCTGCCCTGTGTGATTCCTTTTAATTTGGTGGATGGTAGGATTATCTCGCTATAACCTAGTGGACAGCCAGTGGAAACATCACCTCTGCACCATGTTTCCTGTAGTACTACAATATCAACACCATCAATTTATTTTAGGAAGTCTGGGTTTCTGCTCTTTAGCTCAAAAGCAGAGGACTTCAATCCTTGTAAATTCCAACATGCAACGTAAAAAGATTTCATAACTGTTTTTTCTTTACCTTCAAAATGAGATAAACACTCACAATCCAACAAGAACTATTAAAATAGGATTTTTCAATTAACGTAAACTCTTATTATGCAAATGTTATTTGTTTATAATTTAAGATGGCATTTGTGTCATACCACTTGGGTGGATGTAGTATGAGGATGGTGGAGTTCTTGTGCTCATCTTGCCATGACCCTCGGCCTATCACATTTGAGCATAGTAGATTAAGCATTTGTTTGATGTCACTCATTTTGTTGGTGGGGGCTGGGCCAGTTGCTCCTCTCACAGCTTGTGCGTAGCTCTGTCTGCCGGGCTGTGGCTCCTCCAGGTGTGGGTCTGCGGTGGGGGAGAGGGGGTGGTAGGCCTCGTCTGGGTGGGTCTGAAGCTGGGATGGGGTGGTCTGTGCTGTGCTGGCTATTCAGTGTAACAGACAGAGGATACTGACTAGGGATCCCCCTTTCCTTTCCCCAGTCGGTCCTGATATTCCCTACAGTATAACAGACAGAGGATACTGACTAGGGATCCCCCTTTCCTTTCCACAGTCGGTCCTGATATACGTGTTAAGGTTAGGATGAAGGTACGGATTAAGGTACGGGTTAAGGTTAGGGTTAGGGTTAAGGTACGGGTTAGGGTACGGGTTAAGGTACGGGTTAAGGTTAGGGTTAGGGTACGGGTTAAGGTACGGGTTAAGGTTAGGGTTAAGGTACGGGTTAGGGTACGGGTTAAGGTACGGGTTAAGGTACGGGTTAGGGTACGGGTTAAGGTACGGGTTAAGGTTAGGGTTAAGGTACGGGTTAAGGTACGGGTTAAGGTACGGGTTAGGGTTAAGGTACAGGTTAGGGTTAAGGTACGGGTTAGGGTTAAGGTACGGGTTAGGGTTAAGGTACGGGTTAGGGTACGGGTTAAGGTACGGGTTAAGGTTAGGGTTAAGGTACGGGTTAGGGTACGGGTTAAGGTACGGGTTAGGGTTAAGGTACGGGTTAGGGTTAAGGTACGGGTTAGGGTACGGGTTAAGGTACGGGTTAAGGTTAGGGTTAAGGTACGGGTTAGGGTACGGGTTAAGGTACGGGTTAGGGTTAAGGTACGGGTTAGGGTTAAGGTACGGGTTAGGGTTAAGGTACGGGTTAAGGTACGGGTTAGGGTACGGGTTAAGGTACAGGTTAGGGTTAAGGTACGGGTTAAGGTACGGGTTAGGGTACGGGTTAGGGTACGGGTTAGGGTACGGGTTAAGGTACGGGTTAAGGTACGGGTTAAGGTACGGGTTAGGGTTAAGGTACGGGTTAGGGTACGGGTTAAGGTACGGGTTAAGATTAGGGTTAAGGTACGGGTTAGGGTACGGGTTAAGGTACGGGTTAGGGTTAAGGTACAGGTTAGGGTTAAGGTACGGGTTAGGGTTAAGGTACGGGTTAGGGTTAAGGTACGGGTTAGGGTACGGGTTAAGGTTAGGGTTAAGGTACGGGTTAGGGTACGGGTTAAGGTACGGGTTAAGGTACGGGTTAAGGTATGGGTTAAGGTACGGGTTAGGGTACGGGTTAAGGTTAGGGTTAAGGTACGGGTTAGGGTACGGGTTAAGGTTAGGGTTAAGGTACGGGTTAGGGTACGGGTTAAGGTACGGGTTAAGGTACGGGTTAGGGTTAAGGTACGGGTTAGGGTTAAGGTACGGGTTAGGGTTAAGGTACGGGTTAGGGTTAAGGTACGGGTTAAGGTAAGGGTTAAGGTTAGGGTCAGGGTTAGGTAGGGGACAAATTCTTAACCCCAAGTGGGTGTTAAGTGTGCACAGGGGCTATATATATCCTCCTTTATGTTTTAATGAAAAAAATTAGTAGGATCCCAAAAACGGGAAGGGAAGGTTTTTATTTTTTATGTTTTTTTATGTTTTTTTAGGCATCGGTGCCACTGAGGTTAAGGTTAGGGTTAGGGTTAGGGTTAGGGTTAGGTTTAGGGTCAGGGTTAGGGTTAAGCTACGGGTTAGGGTTAGGGTTAAGGTTAGGTTTAGGGTCAGGGTTAGGGTTAAGGTACGGGTTAAGGTACGGGTTAAGGTTAAGGTTAGGGTTAAGGTTAGGGTTAAGGTACGGGTTAAGGTTAGGGTTAAGGTTAAGGTACGGGTTAAGGTACGGGTTAAGGTTAGGGTTAAGGTACGGGTTAGGGTTAAGGTTAGGGTTAAGGTTAGGGTTAAGGTTAGGGTTAAGGTACGGGTTAGGGTTAAGGTACGGGTTAAGGTTAGGGTTAAGGTTAGGGTTAGGGTTAAGGTTAGGGTTAAGGTACGGGTTAAGGTTAGGGTTAAGGTTAGGGTTAAGGTACGGGTTAAGGTAGAGACAACAATACATCATGCAAAGCCTAACCCTGGGTTAATCTGTTGGCCAACGCTAACCTAACCCTGGGGTTATCGGTTGGCCAACCCTAGCCTAACCCTGGGTTTATCTGTTGGCCAACCCTAACCTAATCCTGGGTTAATCTGTTGGTCAACCCTAACCTAACCCTGGGTTAATCTGTTGGCCAACCCTAACCTAATCCTGGGTTTATCTGTTGGCCAACCCTAACCTAATCCTGGGTTAATCTGTTGGCCAACCCTAACCTAACCCTGGAGTTATCGGTTGGCCAACCCTAGCCTAAACCTGGGTTTATCTGTTGGCCAACCCTAACCTAACCCTGGGTTTATCTGTTGGCCAACCCTAACCTAACCCTGGGTTTATCTGTTGGCCAATTTTAACCTAATCCTGGGTTTACGCCACCACAGGGCTGCAGTGTCCATGCTGTACAGATTGACCAATCAGGTGAGATTGGTGTCATCTGTCATGGTCGTCAGGGCAACTAGTGGTTGTGAGGGAGGTGTCTCCATGGTGATATGGCTTCAGTGTTCCATCTGTCTCTGGTTCTTCCTCTGGCCTTCAGCAGGTAAGACCTGACTACACACACACTAATCGAACTCTGATTAAGACAGATTCACTCAGGCTAATTTACACTCTCACTAATTGTGTGTGTGCGCGTGTTTGTTTGCGTCTGTGTTTGTGTGTCTGTTTGTGTGTATGTGTGTATGTGTGTATGTGTGTGTGTGTGTATGTATGTGTCAGGGTGTCTCTCCCCTCCTCAGAATGTGTCTGTAGAGTTTCTGGACTTCCACGGGACAGTCCACTGGCTGGCCGGAGCTGAAAACACCAACCATGCCCACTACTCTGTAGAGATACAAGCACTCAGGTCAGTGGCAGGGTTTCAGTGTGTGTGTGTGTGTCTGTGTCTGTGTCTGTCTGTCTGTCTGCCTGCCTGCCTGCCTGCCTGCCTGCCTGCCTGCCTGCCTGCCTCTGTGCCTGTCTGCCTGCCTGCCTCTGTGCCTGTCTGCCTGCCTGCCTCTGTGCCTGCCTGCCTGCCTGCCTGCCTGCCTGCCTCTGTGCCTGTCTGCCTGCCAGCCTGCCTGCCTGCCTGCCTGCCTGCCTGCCTGCCTGCCTGCCTCTGTGCCTGTCTGTCTGCCTGCCTGCCTCTGTGCCTGTCTGCCTGTCTGCCTGCCTCTGTGCCTGTCTGCCTGCCTGCCTGCCTCTGTGCCTGTCTGCCTGCCTCTGTGCCTGTCTGCCTGTCTGCCTGCCTCTGTGCCTGTCTGCCTGCGTGTGGTTGGATGGCTGGATGGTTGGATTGTTGGATGGCTGGTTGGATGAAAGAGAGAAAGAGAGAGAGAGTGAAGGAGAGTGAAGGAGGAGGAGTGATGATGTGTCCTCTTGTGATGTAGTGAGTCATGGTGGCAACCCGGTAACTGCAGCAACCCCGTTGCCATGGCGTGCCCCCTGGACATTCCACTGACCTGCCTTTTAAAGAATTACAACGTCAGAGTGAGGGCGGAGCTAGGAGAGCAGACGTCAGCCTGGAAATACCTGGAAGCCACAGTACAGCCCTGGGCAGACAGTAAGACACACAGTACAGCCCTGGGCAGACAGTAAGACACAGTACAGCCCTGGGCAGACAGTAAGACACAGTACAGCCCTGGGCAGACAGTAAGACACAGTACAGCCCTGGGCAGACAGTAAGACACAGTACAGCCCTGGGCAGACAGTAAGACACACAGTACAGCCCTGGGCAGACAGTAAGACACACAGTACAGCCCTGGGCAGACAGTAAGACACAGTACAGCCCTGGGCAGACAGTAAGACACAGTACAGCCCTGGGCAGACAGTAAGACACAGTACAGCCCTGGGCAGACAGTAAGACACAGTACAGCCCTGGGCAGACAGTAAGACACACGGTACAGCCCTGGGCAGACAGTAAGACACACAGTACAGCCCTGGGCAGACAGTAAGACACAGTACAGCCCTGGGCAGACAGTAAGACACACAGTACAGCCCTGGGCAGACAGTAAGACACAGTACAGCCCTGGGCAGACAGTAAGACACACAGTACAGCCCTGGGCAGACAGTAAGACACAGTACAGCCCTGGGCAGACAGTAAGACACAGTACAGCCCTGGGCAGACAGTAAGACACAGTACAGCCCTGGGCAGACAGTAAGACACACAGTACAGCCCTGGGCAGACAGTAAGACACACAGTACAGCCCTGGGCAGACAGTAAGACACAGTACAGCCCTGGGCAGACAGTAAGACACACAGTACAGCCCTGGGCAGACAGTAAGACACAGTACAGCCCTGGGCAGACAGTAAGACACACAGTACAGCCCTGGGCAGACAGTAAGACACACGGTACAGCCCTGGGCAGACAGTAAGACACAGTACAGCCCTGGGCAGACAGTAAGACACACAGTACAGCCCTGGGCAGACAGTAAGACACAGTACAGCCCTGGGCAGACAGTAAGACACACAGTACAGCCCTGGGCAGACAGTAAGACACAGTACAGCCCTGGGCAGACAGTAAGACACAGTACAGCCCTGGGCAGACAGTAAGACACACAGTACAGCCCTGGGCAGACAGTAAGACACACAGTACAGCCCTGGGCAGACAGTAAGACACAGTACAGCCCTGGGCAGACAGTAAGACACACAGTACAGCCCTGGGCAGACAGTAAGACACAGTACAGCCCTGGGCAGACAGTAAGACACACGGTACAGCCCTGGGCAGACAGTAAGACACAGTACAGCCCTGGGCAGACAGTAAGACACAGTACAGCCCTGGGCAGACAGTAAGACACAGTACAGCCCTGGGCAGACAGTAAGACACAGTACAGCCCTGGGCAGACAGTAAGACACAGTACAGCCCTGGGCAGACAGTAAGACACACAGTACAGCCCTGGGCAGACAGTAAGACACACAGTACAGCCCTGGGCAGACAGTAAGACACACAGTACAGCCCTGGGCAGACAGTAAGACACACAGTACAGCCCTGGGCAGACAGTAAGACACAGTACAGCCCTGGGCAGACAGTAAGACACAGTACAGCCCTGGGCAGACAGTAAGACACAGTACAGCCCTGGGCAGACAGTAAGACACACAGTACAGCCCTGGGCAGACAGTAAGACACACAGTACAGCCCTGGGCAGACAGTAAGACACAGTACAGCCCTGGGCAGACAGTAAGACACAGTACAGCCCTGGGCAGACAGTAAGACACAGTACAGCCCTGGGCAGACAGTAAGACACACAGTACAGCCCTGGGCAGACAGTAAGACACACGGTACAGCCCTGGGCAGACAGTAAGACACAGTACAGCCCTGGGCAGACAGTAAGACACACAGTACAGCCCTGGGCAGACAGTAAGACACAGTACAGCCCTGGGCAGACAGTAAGACACAGTACAGCCCTGGGCAGACAGTAAGACACACAGTACAGCCCTGGGCAGACAGTAAGACACACGGTACAGCCCTGGGCAGACAGTAAGACACAGTACAGCCCTGGGCAGACAGTAAGACACACAGTACAGCCCTGGGCAGACAGTAAGACACAGTACAGCCCTGGGCAGACAGTAAGACACACAGTACAGCCCTGGGCAGACAGTAAGAGATTAACCTAAATGCTAACTGTGTGTTGTGTGTGTGTGTGTGTGTGTGTGTGTGTGTGTGTGTGTGTGTGTGTGTGTGCAGCAGTGTTGAGTGCCCCAGGTCTGAAGTTGAAGGTGGAGAACCAGAGTGTATTTGTGTCGCTGCGCCATCCTTCTCAGAACATCTTCAAACTCTACAACATCACACTGCTGCAGATCGCACAACATCACAATACCACGGTGAGACCACAACATCACAATACCACGGTGAGACCACAACATCACAATACCACGGTGAGACCACATCACAATACCACGGTGAGACCACAACATCACACAGCAACACAATACCACGGTGAGACCACAACATCACACAGCAACACAATACCACGGTGAGACCACAACATCACACAGCAACACAATACCACGGTGAGACCACAACATCACACTGCTGCAGATCACACAGCAACACAATACCACGGTGAGACCACAACATCACAATACCACGGTGAGACCACAACATCACACTGCTGCAGATCACACAACATCACAATACCACGGTGAGACCACAACATCACACTGCTGCAGATCACACAGCAACACAATACCACGGTGAGACCACAACATCACACTGCTGCAGATCGCACAGCAACACAATACCACGGTGAGACCACAACATCACACTGCTGCAGATCGCACAGCAACACAATACCACGGTGAGACCACAACATCACACAGCAACACAATACCACGGTGAGACCACAACATCACAATACCACGGTGAGACCACAACATCACACAGCATCACAATACCACGGTGAGACCACAACATCACACAGCATCACAATACCACGGTGAGACCACAACATCACAATACCACGGTGAGACCACAACATCACACAGCATCACAATACCACGGTGAGACCACAACATCACACAGCATCACAATACCACGGTGAGACCACAACATCACACTGCTGCAGATCACACAGCAACACAATACCACGGTGAGACCACAACATCACAATACCACGGTGAGACCACAACATCACACAGCAACACAATACCACGGTGAGACCACAACATCACACAGCAACACAATACCACGGTGAGACCACAACATCACACAGCAACACAATACCACGGTGAGACCACAACATCACAATACCACGGTGAGACCACAACATCACAATACCACGGTGAGACCACAACATCACACTGCTGCAGATCGCACAGCAACACAATACCACGGTGAGACCACAACATCCCAATACCACGGTGAGACCACAACATCACACTGCTGCAGATCGCACAGCAACACAATACCACGGTGAGACCACAACATCACACAGCAACACAATACCACGGTGAGACCACAACATCACACTGCTGCAGATCGCACAGCAACACAATACCACGGTGAGACCACAACATCACACAGCAACACAATACCACGGTGAGACCACAACATCACACAGCAACACAATACCACGGTGAGACCACAACATCACAATACCACGGTGAGACCACAACATCACACAGCAACACAATACCACGGTGAGACCACAACATAACAATACCACGGTGAGACCACAACATCACAATACCACGGTGAGACCACAACATCACACTGCTGCAGATCACACAGCAACACAATACCACGGTGAGACCACAACATCACACTGCTGCAGATCGCACAACATCACAATACCACGGTGAGACCACAACATCACACTGCTGCAGATCGCACAGCAACACAATACCACGGTGAGACCACAACATCACACAGCAACACAATACCACGGTGAGACCACAACATCACACAGCAACACAATACCACGGTGAGACCACAACATCACACTGCTGCAGATCACACAACATCACAATACCACGGTGAGACCACAACATCACAATACCACGGTGAGACCACAACATCACACAGCAACACAATACCACGGTGAGACCACAACATCGCACAGCAACACAATACCACGGTGAGACCACAACATCACAATACCACGGTGAGACCACAACATCACACTGCTGCAGATCACACAGCAACACAATACCACGGTGAGACCACAACATCACACAGCAACACAATACCACGGTGAGACCACAACATCACAATACCACGGTGAGACCACAACATCACACAGCAACACAATACCACGGTGAGACCACAACATCACACAGCAACACAATACCACGGTGAGACCACAACATCACAATACCACGGTGAGACCACAACATCACACAGCAACACAATACCACGGTGAGACCACAACATCACAATACCACGGTGAGACCACAACATCGCACAGCAACACAATACCACGGTGAGACCACAACATTGCACAGCAACACAATACCACGGTGAGACCAAAACATCGCACAGCAACACAATACCACGGTGAGACCACAACATCGCACAGCAACACAATACCACGGTGAGACCACAACATCACACAGCAACACAATACCACGGTGAGACCACAACATCACACTGCTGCAGATCGCACAGCAACACAATACCACGGTGAGACCACAACATCGCACAGCAACACAATACCACGGTGAGACCACAACATCACACTGCTGCAGATCACACAGCAACACAATACCACGGTGAGACCACAACATCACACTGCTGCAGATCACACAACATCACAATACCACGGTGAGACCACAACATCACACTGCTGCAGATCGCACAGCAACACAATACCACGGTGAGACCACAACATCGCACAGCAACACAATACCACAGTGAGACCACAACATCACACTGCTGCAGATCGCACAACATCACAATACCACGGTGAGACCACAACATCACACTGCTGCAGATCGCACAGCAACACAATACCACGGTGAGACCACAACATCACACTGCTGCAGATCGCACAGCAACACAATACCACGGTGAGACCACAACATCACACTGCTGCAGATCACACAACATCACAATACCACGGTGAGACCACAACATCACACTGCTGCAGATCACACAGCAACACAATACCACGGTGAGACCACAACATCGCACAGCAACACAATACCACGGTGAGACCACAACATCACAATACCACGGTGAGACCACAACATCACACAGCAACACAATACCACGGTGAGACCACAACATCACACAGCAACACAATACCACGGTGAGACCACAACATCACAATACCACGGTGAGACCACAACATCACACAGCAACACAATACCACGGTGAGACCACAACGTCACACAGCAACACAATACCACGGTGAGACCACAACATCGCACAGCAACACAATACCACGGTGAGACCACAACATCGCACAGCAACACAATACCACAGTGAGACCACAACATCACACTGCTGCAGATCGCACAACATCACAATACCACGGTGAGACCACAACATCACACTGCTGCAGATCGCACAGCAACACAATACCACGGTGAGACCACAACATCACACTGCTGCAGATCGCACAGCAACACAATACCACGGTGAGACCACAACATCACACTGCTGCAGATCACACAGCAACACAATACCACGGTGAGACCACAACATCACACTGCTGCAGATCGCACAACATCACAATACCACGGTGAGACCACAACATCACACTGCTGCAGATCGCACAGCAACACAATACCACGGTGAGACCACAACATCACACAGCAACACAATACCACGGTGAGACCACAACATCACACAGCAACACAATACCACGGTGAGACCACAACATCACACTGCTGCAGATCACACAACATCACAATACCACGGTGAGACCACAACATCACAATACCACGGTGAGACCACAACATCACACAGCAACACAATACCACGGTGAGACCACAACATCGCACAGCAACACAATACCACGGTGAGACCACAACATCACAATACCACGGTGAGACCACAACATCACACTGCTGCAGATCACACAGCAACACAATACCACGGTGAGACCACAACATCACACAGCAACACAATACCACGGTGAGACCACAACATCACAATACCACGGTGAGACCACAACATCACACAGCAACACAATACCACGGTGAGACCACAACATCACACAGCAACACAATACCACGGTGAGACCACAACATCACAATACCACGGTGAGACCACAACATCACACAGCAACACAATACCACGGTGAGACCACAACATCACAATACCACGGTGAGACCACAACATCGCACAGCAACACAATACCACGGTGAGACCACAACATCGCACAGCAACACAATACCACGGTGAGACCAAAACATCGCACAGCAACACAATACCACGGTGAGACCACAACATCGCACAGCAACACAATACCACGGTGAGACCACAACATCACACAGCAACACAATACCACGGTGAGACCACAACATCACACTGCTGCAGATCGCACAGCAACACAATACCACGGTGAGACCACAACATCGCACAGCAACACAATACCACGGTGAGACCACAACATCACACTGCTGCAGATCACACAGCAACACAATACCACGGTGAGACCACAACATCACACTGCTGCAGATCACACAACATCACAATACCACGGTGAGACCACAACATCACACTGCTGCAGATTTCACAGCAACACAATACCACGGTGAGACCACAACATCGCACAGCAACACAATACCACAGTGAGACCACAACATCACACTGCTGCAGATCGCACAACATCACAATACCACGGTGAGACCACAACATCACACTGCTGCAGATCGCACAGCAACACAATACCACGGTGAGACCACAACATCACACTGCTGCAGATCGCACAGCAACACAATACCACGGTGAGACCACAACATCACACTGCTGCAGATCACACAACATCACAATACCACGGTGAGACCACAACATCACACTGCTGCAGATCACACAGCAACACAATACCACGGTGAGACCACAACATCGCACAGCAACACAATACCACGGTGAGACCACAACATCACAATACCACGGTGAGACCACAACATCACACAGCAACACAATACCACGGTGAGACCACAACATCACACAGCAACACAATACCACGGTGAGACCACAACATCACAATACCACGGTGAGACCACAACATCACACAGCAACACAATACCACGGTGAGACCACAACGTCACACAGCAACACAATACCACGGTGAGACCACAACATCGCACAGCAACACAATACCACAGTGAGACCACAACATCACACTGCTGCAGATCGCACAACATCACAATACCACGGTGAGACCACAACATCACACTGCTGCAGATCGCACAGCAACACAATACCACGGTGAGACCACAACATCACACTGCTGCAGATCGCACAGCAACACAATACCACGGTGAGACCACAACATCACACTGCTGCAGATCACACAACATCACAATACCACGGTGAGACCACAACATCACACTGCTGCAGATCACACAGCAACACAATACCACGGTGAGACCACAACATCGCACAGCAACACAATACCACGGTGAGACCACAACATCACAATACCACGGTGAGACCACAACATCACACAGCAACACAATACCACGGTGAGACCACAACATCACACAGCAACACAATACCACGGTGAGACCACAACATCACAATACCACGGTGAGACCACAACATCACACAGCAACACAATACCACGGTGAGACCACAACGTCACACAGCAACACAATACCACGGTGAGACCACAACATCGCACAGCAACACAATACCACGGTGAGACCACAACATCGCACAGCAACACAATACCACGGTGAGACCACAACATCGCACAGCAACACAATACCACGGTGAGACCACAACGTCACACAGCAACACAATACCACGGTGAGACCACAACATCACACAGCAACACAATACCACGGTGAGACCACAACATCACAATACCACGGTGAGACCACAACATCACACTGCTGCAGATCACACAGCAACACAATACCACGGTGAGACCACAACATCACACAGCAACACAATACCACGGTGAGACCACAACATCACAATACCACGGTGAGACCACAACATCACACAGCAACACAATACCACGGTGAGACCACAACATCACACAGCAACACAATACCACGGTGAGACCACAACATCACAATACCACGGTGAGACCACAACATCACACAGCAACACAATACCACGGTGAGACCACAACATCACAATACCACGGTGAGACCACAACATCGCACAGCAACACAATACCACGGTGAGACCACAACATCGCACAGCAACACAATACCACGGTGAGACCAAAACATCGCACAGCAACACAATACCACGGTGAGACCACAACATCGCACAGCAACACAATACCACGGTGAGACCACAACATCACACAGCAACACAATACCACGGTGAGACCACAACATCACACTGCTGCAGATCGCACAGCAACACAATACCACGGTGAGACCACAACATCGCACAGCAACACAATACCACGGTGAGACCACAACATCACACTGCTGCAGATCACACAGCAACACAATACCACGGTGAGACCACAACATCACACTGCTGCAGATCACACAACATCACAATACCACGGTGAGACCACAACATCACACTGCTGCAGATCGCACAGCAACACAATACCACGGTGAGACCACAACATCGCACAGCAACACAATACCACAGTGAGACCACAACATCACACTGCTGCAGATCGCACAACATCACAATACCACGGTGAGACCACAACATCACACTGCTGCAGATCGCACAGCAACACAATACCACGGTGAGACCACAACATCACACTGCTGCAGATCGCACAGCAACACAATACCACGGTGAGACCACAACATCACACTGCTGCAGATCACACAACATCACAATACCACGGTGAGACCACAACATCACACTGCTGCAGATCACACAGCAACACAATACCACGGTGAGACCACAACATCGCACAGCAACACAATACCACGGTGAGACCACAACATCACAATACCACGGTGAGACCACAACATCACACAGCAACACAATACCACGGTGAGACCACAACATCACACAGCAACACAATACCACGGTGAGACCACAACATCACAATACCACGGTGAGACCACAACATCACACAGCAACACAATACCACGGTGAGACCACAACGTCACACAGCAACACAATACCACGGTGAGACCACAACATCGCACAGCAACACAATACCACGGTGAGACCACAACATCGCACAGCAACACAATACCACGGTGAGACCACAACATCGCACAGCAACACAATACCACGGTGAGACCACAACGTCACACAGCAACACAATACCACGGTGAGACCACAACATCACACAGCAACACAATACCACGGTGAGACCACAACATCACAATACCACGGTGAGACCACAACATCACAATACCACGGTGAGACCACAACATCACACAGCAACACAATACCACGGTGAGACCACAACATCGCACAGCAACACAATACCACGGTGAGACCACAACATCACACTGCTGCAGATCACACAGCAACACAATACCACGGTGAGACCACAACATCACAATACCACGGTGAGACCACAACATCACACAGCAACACAATACCACGGTGAGACCACAACATCACACTGCTGCAGATCACACAGCAACACAATACCACGGTGAGACCACAACATCACACTGCTGCAGATCACACAACATCACAATACCACGGTGAGACCACAACATCACACTGCTGCAGATCGCACAGCAACACAATACCACGGTGAGACCACAACATCGCACAGCAACACAATACCACAGTGAGACCACAACATCACACTGCTGCAGATCGCACAACATCACAATACCACGGTGAGACCACAACATCACACTGCTGCAGATCGCACAGCAACACAATACCACGGTGAGACCACAACATCACACTGCTGCAGATCACACAACATCACAATACCACGGTGAGACCACAACATCACACTGCTGCAGATCACACAGCAACACAATACCACGGTGAGACCACAACATCACAATACCACGGTGAGACCACAACATCGCACAGCAACACAATACCACAGTGAGACCACAACATCACACTGCTGCAGATCACACAACATCACAATACCACGGTGAGACCACAACATCACACTGCTGCAGATCACACAGCAACATAATACCACGGTGAGACCACAACATCACAATACCACGGTGAGACCACAACATCGCACAGCAACACAATACCACGGTGAGACCACAACATCACACAGCAACACAATACCACGGTGAGACCACAACATCGCACAGCAACACAATACCACGGTGAGACCACAACATCACAATACCACGGTGAGACCACAACATCGCACAGCAACACAATACCACGGTGAGACCACAACATCGCACAGCAACACAATACCACGGTGAGACCACAACATCGCACAGCAACACAATACCACGGTGAGACCACAACATCACACAGCAACACAATACCACGGTGAGACCACAACATCACAATACCACGGTGAGACCACAACATCACACTGCTGCAGATCGCACAGCAACACAATACCACGGTGAGACCACAACGTCGCACAGCAACACAATACCACGGTGAGACCACAACATCACAATACGACGGTGAGACCACAACATCGCACAGCAACACAATACCACGGTGAGACCACAACATCACAATACCACGGTGAGACCACAACATCACACAGCAACACAATACCACGGTGAGACCACAACATCACACAGCAACACAATACCACGGTGAGACCACAACGTCGCACAGCAACACAATACCACGGTGAGACCACAACATCACACAGCAACACAATACCCCGGTGAGACCACAACATCACACAGCAACACAATACCACGGTGAGACCACAACATCACACAGCAACACAATACCACGGTGAGACCACAACATCACACTGCTGCAGATCACACAACATCACAATACCACGGTGAGACCACAACATCACAATACCACGGTGAGACCACAACATCACACAGCAACACAATACCACGGTGAGACCACAACATCGCACAGCAACACAATACCACGGTGAGACCACAACATCACAATACCACGGTGAGACCACAACATCACACTGCTGCAGATCACACAGCAACACAATACCACGGTGAGACCACAACATCACACAGCAACACAATACCACGGTGAGACCACAACATCACAATACCACGGTGAGACCACAACATCACACAGCAACACAATACCACGGTGAGACCACAACATCACACAGCAACACAATACCACGGTGAGACCACAACATCACAATACCACGGTGAGACCACAACATCACACAGCAACACAATACCACGGTGAGACCACAACATCACAATACCACGGTGAGACCACAACATCGCACAGCAACACAATACCACGGTGAGACCACAACATCGCACAGCAACACAATACCACGGTGAGACCAAAACATCGCACAGCAACACAATACCACGGTGAGACCACAACATCGCACAGCAACACAATACCACGGTGAGACCACAACATCACACAGCAACACAATACCACGGTGAGACCACAACATCACACTGCTGCAGATCGCACAGCAACACAATACCACGGTGAGACCACAACATCGCACAGCAACACAATACCACGGTGAGACCACAACATCACACTGCTGCAGATCACACAGCAACACAATACCACGGTGAGACCACAACATCACACTGCTGCAGATCACACAACATCACAATACCACGGTGAGACCACAACATCACACTGCTGCAGATTTCACAGCAACACAATACCACGGTGAGACCACAACATCGCACAGCAACACAATACCACAGTGAGACCACAACATCACACTGCTGCAGATCGCACAACATCACAATACCACGGTGAGACCACAACATCACACTGCTGCAGATCGCACAGCAACACAATACCACGGTGAGACCACAACATCACACTGCTGCAGATCGCACAGCAACACAATACCACGGTGAGACCACAACATCACACTGCTGCAGATCACACAACATCACAATACCACGGTGAGACCACAACATCACACTGCTGCAGATCACACAGCAACACAATACCACGGTGAGACCACAACATCGCACAGCAACACAATACCACGGTGAGACCACAACATCACAATACCACGGTGAGACCACAACATCACACAGCAACACAATACCACGGTGAGACCACAACATCACACAGCAACACAATACCACGGTGAGACCACAACATCACAATACCACGGTGAGACCACAACATCACACAGCAACACAATACCACGGTGAGACCACAACGTCACACAGCAACACAATACCACGGTGAGACCACAACATCGCACAGCAACACAATACCACAGTGAGACCACAACATCACACTGCTGCAGATCGCACAACATCACAATACCACGGTGAGACCACAACATCACACTGCTGCAGATCGCACAGCAACACAATACCACGGTGAGACCACAACATCACACTGCTGCAGATCGCACAGCAACACAATACCACGGTGAGACCACAACATCACACTGCTGCAGATCACACAACATCACAATACCACGGTGAGACCACAACATCACACTGCTGCAGATCACACAGCAACACAATACCACGGTGAGACCACAACATCGCACAGCAACACAATACCACGGTGAGACCACAACATCACAATACCACGGTGAGACCACAACATCACACAGCAACACAATACCACGGTGAGACCACAACATCACACAGCAACACAATACCACGGTGAGACCACAACATCACAATACCACGGTGAGACCACAACATCACACAGCAACACAATACCACGGTGAGACCACAACGTCACACAGCAACACAATACCACGGTGAGACCACAACATCGCACAGCAACACAATACCACGGTGAGACCACAACATCGCACAGCAACACAATACCACGGTGAGACCACAACATCGCACAGCAACACAATACCACGGTGAGACCACAACGTCACACAGCAACACAATACCACGGTGAGACCACAACATCACACAGCAACACAATACCACGGTGAGACCACAACATCACAATACCACGGTGAGACCACAACATCACACTGCTGCAGATCACACAGCAACACAATACCACGGTGAGACCACAACATCACACAGCAACACAATACCACGGTGAGACCACAACATCACAATACCACGGTGAGACCACAACATCACACAGCAACACAATACCACGGTGAGACCACAACATCACACAGCAACACAATACCACGGTGAGACCACAACATCACAATACCACGGTGAGACCACAACATCACACAGCAACACAATACCACGGTGAGACCACAACATCACAATACCACGGTGAGACCACAACATCGCACAGCAACACAATACCACGGTGAGACCACAACATCGCACAGCAACACAATACCACGGTGAGACCAAAACATCGCACAGCAACACAATACCACGGTGAGACCACAACATCGCACAGCAACACAATACCACGGTGAGACCACAACATCACACAGCAACACAATACCACGGTGAGACCACAACATCACACTGCTGCAGATCGCACAGCAACACAATACCACGGTGAGACCACAACATCGCACAGCAACACAATACCACGGTGAGACCACAACATCACACTGCTGCAGATCACACAGCAACACAATACCACGGTGAGACCACAACATCACACTGCTGCAGATCACACAACATCACAATACCACGGTGAGACCACAACATCACACTGCTGCAGATCGCACAGCAACACAATACCACGGTGAGACCACAACATCGCACAGCAACACAATACCACAGTGAGACCACAACATCACACTGCTGCAGATCGCACAACATCACAATACCACGGTGAGACCACAACATCACACTGCTGCAGATCGCACAGCAACACAATACCACGGTGAGACCACAACATCACACTGCTGCAGATCGCACAGCAACACAATACCACGGTGAGACCACAACATCACACTGCTGCAGATCACACAACATCACAATACCACGGTGAGACCACAACATCACACTGCTGCAGATCACACAGCAACACAATACCACGGTGAGACCACAACATCGCACAGCAACACAATACCACGGTGAGACCACAACATCACAATACCACGGTGAGACCACAACATCACACAGCAACACAATACCACGGTGAGACCACAACATCACACAGCAACACAATACCACGGTGAGACCACAACATCACAATACCACGGTGAGACCACAACATCACACAGCAACACAATACCACGGTGAGACCACAACGTCACACAGCAACACAATACCACGGTGAGACCACAACATCGCACAGCAACACAATACCACGGTGAGACCACAACATCGCACAGCAACACAATACCACGGTGAGACCACAACATCGCACAGCAACACAATACCACGGTGAGACCACAACGTCACACAGCAACACAATACCACGGTGAGACCACAACATCACACAGCAACACAATACCACGGTGAGACCACAACATCACAATACCACGGTGAGACCACAACATCACAATACCACGGTGAGACCACAACATCACACAGCAACACAATACCACGGTGAGACCACAACATCGCACAGCAACACAATACCACGGTGAGACCACAACATCACACTGCTGCAGATCACACAGCAACACAATACCACGGTGAGACCACAACATCACAATACCACGGTGAGACCACAACATCACACAGCAACACAATACCACGGTGAGACCACAACATCACACTGCTGCAGATCACACAGCAACACAATACCACGGTGAGACCACAACATCACACTGCTGCAGATCACACAACATCACAATACCACGGTGAGACCACAACATCACACTGCTGCAGATCGCACAGCAACACAATACCACGGTGAGACCACAACATCGCACAGCAACACAATACCACAGTGAGACCACAACATCACACTGCTGCAGATCGCACAACATCACAATACCACGGTGAGACCACAACATCACACTGCTGCAGATCGCACAGCAACACAATACCACGGTGAGACCACAACATCACACTGCTGCAGATCACACAACATCACAATACCACGGTGAGACCACAACATCACACTGCTGCAGATCACACAGCAACACAATACCACGGTGAGACCACAACATCACAATACCACGGTGAGACCACAACATCGCACAGCAACACAATACCACAGTGAGACCACAACATCACACTGCTGCAGATCACACAACATCACAATACCACGGTGAGACCACAACATCACACTGCTGCAGATCACACAGCAACATAATACCACGGTGAGACCACAACATCACAATACCACGGTGAGACCACAACATCGCACAGCAACACAATACCACGGTGAGACCACAACATCACACAGCAACACAATACCACGGTGAGACCACAACATCGCACAGCAACACAATACCACGGTGAGACCACAACATCACAATACCACGGTGAGACCACAACATCGCACAGCAACACAATACCACGGTGAGACCACAACATCGCACAGCAACACAATACCACGGTGAGACCACAACATCGCACAGCAACACAATACCACGGTGAGACCACAACATCACACAGCAACACAATACCACGGTGAGACCACAACATCACAATACCACGGTGAGACCACAACATCACACTGCTGCAGATCGCACAGCAACACAATACCACGGTGAGACCACAACGTCGCACAGCAACACAATACCACGGTGAGACCACAACATCACAATACGACGGTGAGACCACAACATCGCACAGCAACACAATACCACGGTGAGACCACAACATCACAATACCACGGTGAGACCACAACATCACACAGCAACACAATACCACGGTGAGACCACAACATCACACAGCAACACAATACCACGGTGAGACCACAACGTCGCACAGCAACACAATACCACGGTGAGACCACAACATCACACAGCAACACAATACCCCGGTGAGACCACAACATCACACAGCAACACAATACCACGGTGAGACCACAACATCGCACAGCAACACAATACCACGGTGAGACCACAACGTCGCACAGCAACACAATACCACGGTGAGACCACAACATCACAATACCACGGTGAGACCACAACATCGCACAGCAACACAATACCACGGTGAGACCACAACATCACACAGCAACACAATACCACGGTGAGACCACAACATCACAATACCACGGTGAGACCACAACATCACAATACCACGGTGAGACCACAACATCACACAGCAACACAATACCACGGTGAGACCACAACGTCGCACAGCAACACAATACCACGGTGAGACCACAACATCACAATACCACGGTGAGACCACAACATCGCACAGCAACACAATACCACGGTGAGACCACAACATCACAATACCACGGTGAGACCACAACGTCGCACAGCAACACAATACCACAGTGAGACCACAACATCACACAGCAACACAATACCACGGTGAGACCACAACATCACAATACCACGGTGAGACCACAACATCACACAGCAACACAATACCACGGTGAGACCACAACATCACACAGCAACACAATACCACGGTGAGACCACAACACACACAGCAACACAATACCACGGTGAGACCACAACATCACACAGCAACACAATACCACTGTGAGACCACAACATCACAATACCACGGTGAGACCACAACATCACACAGCAACACAATACCACGGTGAGACCACAACATCACAATACCACGGTGAGACCACAACATCACAATACCACGGTGAGACCACAACACACACAGCAACACAATACCACGGTGAAACCACAACGTCGCACAGCAACACAATACCACGGTGAGACCACAACATCACAATACCACGGTGAGACCACAACATCACACAGCAACACAATACCACGGTGAGACCACAACATCACAATACCACGGTGAGACCACAACATCACAATACCACGGTGAGACCACAACACACACAGCAACACAATACCACGGTGAGACCACAACATCGCACAGCAACACAATACCACGGTGAGACCACAACATCACACAGCAACACAATACCACGGTGAGACCACAACATCACAATACCACGGTGAGACCACAACATCACAATACCACGGTGAGACCACAACATCACACAGCAACACAATACCACGGTGAGACCACAACGTCGCACAGCAACACAATACCACGGTGAGACCACAACATCACACAGCAACACAATACCACGGTGAGACCACAACATCACAATACCACGGTGAGACCACAACATCACAATACCACGGTGAGACCACAACATCACACAGCAACACAATACCACGGTGAGACCACAACATCACAATACCACGGTGAGACCACAACGTCGCACAGCAACACAATACCACGGTGAGACCACAACATCACACAGCAACACAATACCACAGTGAGACCACAACATCACACAGCAACACAATACCACGGTGAGACCACAACATCGCACAGCAACACAATACCACGGTGAGACCACAACATCACACAGCAACACAATACCACGGTGAGACCACAACATCACAATACCACGGTGAGACCACAACATCACACTGCTGCAGATCACACAGCAACACAATACCACGGTGAGACCACAACATCGCACAGCAACACAATACCACGGTGAGACCACAACATCACAATACCACGGTGAGACCACAACATCACACAGCAACACAATACCACGGTGAGACCACAACATCACACTGCTGCAGATCACACAGCAACACAATACCACGGTGAGACCACAACATCGCACAGCAACACAATACCACGGTGAGACCACAACATCACAATACCACGGTGAGACCACAACATCACACAGCAACACAATACCACGGTGAGACCACAACATCACAATACCACGGTGAGACCACAACATCACACAGCAACACAATACCACAGTGAGACCACAACATCACACAGCAACACAATACCACGGTGAGACCACAACATCACACATCAACACAATACCACGGTGAGACCACAACATCACACAGCAACACAATACCACGGTGAGACCACAACATCACACAGCAACACAATACCACGGTGAGACCACAACATCACAATACCACGGTGAGACCACAACGTCGCACAGCAACACAATACCACGGTGAGACCACAACATCACAATACCACGGTGAGACCACAACATCACACTGCTGCAGATCACACAGCAACACAATACCACGGTGAGACCACAACATCACACAGCAACACAATACCACGGTGAGACCACAACATCACACTGCTGCAGATCACACAACATCACAATACCACGGTGAGACCACAACATCGCACAGCAACACAATACCACGGTGAGACCACAACGTCGCACAGCAACACAATACCACGGTGAGACCACAACATCACACTGCTGCAGATCACACAACATCACAATACCACGGTGAGACCACAACATCACACTGCTGCAGATCACACAACATCACAATACCACGGTGAGACCACAACATCGCACAGCAACACAATACCACGGTGAGACCACAACATCACACAGCAACACAATACCACGGTGAGACCACAACATCACACATCAACACAATACCACGGTGAGACCACAACATCACACAGCAACACAATACCACGGTGAGACCACAACATCACACAGCAACACAATACCACGGTGAGACCACAACATCGCACAGCAACACAATACCACGGTGAGACCACAACATCGCACAGCAACACAATACCACGGTGAGACCACAACATCACAATACCACGGTGAGACCACAACATCACAATACCACGGTGAGACCACAACATCGCACAGCAACACAATACCACGGTGAGACCACAACGTCACACAGCAACACAATACCACGGTGAGACCACAACATCACAATACCACGGTGAGACCACAACATCGCACTGCTGCAGATCGCACAGCAACACAATACCACGGTGAGACCACAACATCACACTGCTGCAGATCGCACAACATCACAATACCACGGTGAGACCACAACATCACACAGCATCACAATACCACGGTGAGACCACAACACACACACACACACACACACACACACACACACACACCCCAAAATCATGCAAAATGAAGTGTTTTCAACAGGGTCCTTGTTGATGTGTGTGTAGGTTCTATCAGACGTTGAGTCGGGCTCAAAGAGAGAGTTCTCCCTCCTCCCTCCAGACCACACCTACTGCATCTTGGCCTCAGCCAATCACTACAGCCTACGCCGTCACATGACTGGTGAGAGGTGTGTCAAACTGCCAGGTACACACTCACACACAGCCCACCTCTACACACACACACACACACACACAGCCCACCTCTACACACACACACACACACAGTTCAGTTCTCATTGTAATTCATTTACATTTACATTTTAGTCATTTAGCAGACGCTCTTATCCAGAGCGACTTACAGTTAGTTAATTCATTGTAAATCTCATTGTAATTCAGTTTAGTCACATGATTTCTCAATTTGCAGTACGTTTGCCAGTCGGTTGTGCAGCCAGACTTGTTTGCCATTCCTTTTGCCTCATCCCTCTCAACCAAACCACTTTTCAATTCCTCATCAATCCATGGGGATTTAACAGTTTTTACAGTCATTTTCTTAATGGGTGCATGCTTATTAGTAATTGGAATAAGCAATTTCATAAATGTGTAAAGTGCAGCGTCTGGTTGCTCCTCATTACACACCACAGACCAACTAATATTCTTTACATCAACAACGTATGAATCATGTTGGTCCTCTGTAGCTCAGCTGGTAGAGCACGGCGCTTGTAACGCCAGGGTAGTGGGTTCGATCTCCGGGACCACCCATACACAAAAAATATATATGTATGCACGCATGACTAAGTCGCTTTGGATAAAAGCGTCTGCTAAATGGCATATTATTATTATATTGTAATCACTACATCTGATGGATTTGGATACTGCTCTAAAGCAAATTTCTGTAGCATTAGTAAAGATGTGATCAATACATGTTGATGATTTCATTGCTATGCTGTTTGTAACTGCCCTGGTAGGTTGACTGATTGTCACGATCGTCATATTGAACAGACCAAGGCGCAGCGTGATGAACGAACATACTTTAATTAGTTAAAGTGTAAACACGATACAAAAACAAGAAACGACTCGTGAAGTCCACGGTAACAATGACCGAACACGGAACAAGAACCCACAAACACAAAGGGAAAATAGACAGTATAAATATGGCTCCCAATCAGAGACAACCAACGACAGCTGGTTTTCTACAGATGAACCTGTAGCTATATTACTTCAACAGTATTTAACATGAGATCCTCTCTAAGCTTTACAGGAATGTGGTTCTGAATATAAACAGCCACACCTCCACCTTTGGCATTTCTGTATTTTCTGTAGATGTTATAACCTTGTATTGCTACCACTGTATCATCAAAGGAATTATTTAAGTGAGTTTCAGAGATCTTCAGAATATGAATGTAATCTGTTACTAGCAAATTATTGATTTCATGAACATTGTTTCTTAAGCTACATATGTTAAAGTGGGCTATTTGTAACACTTTTCTGTGATGCTTGATTGTTTTTCTTGCTTTACTGGGAAGCTTAGCAGAGGTAGACATACTCAGGTTATTTATGTTAGTGCACGGTGAGCTGCACACAGTGGACTTCCTGCTAGGGCACACCACTTCAGTGCTAACAGTATAACTCTGGTTCATAGGCATATGATTACTGCATACAATAGCTGTAGGATCAGCAGAGGCATTCCTGGCAGTAAGAGGGACATAAATTAGGTTACTGACATTGTGTCTGCCAACGCCCCTGGGATAATCTACATTTGCTGAAGCATTATAACAACACAGCGACACAATGGTAGGGATTAACTGAGCTGGGCTTGGGTCATTGATAAGTCATTGTCTCAAAGCAGCCATATAATGCTGTGAAAGGATCCAGGAACCCAAATTATTTGGGTGGATCCCATCCTCCTTATAAAATGAGTTTTGTTTCCAGAAGGAATCAAAATTGTCAATAAATGTTACACCCACAGAGCTGCAATATTCTCGTAGCCTGTTATGGAAGCTAAAAGTCTACTGAACCTTTCAATGCCACGATTTAGGGAGGGTAGTTTCAGATTGATCAAACTGTTTAAGACTGAAAAGAGCTTCATTAGATTAAACTGTTTCCTTCCTTCTGTGCGTGCGCGCGCGCGTGTGTGTGTGTGTGTGTGTGTGTTCAGGTCAGCCAAGCCTGGTGGCCGTGACTGTGGGCGTGACTGTGGGCGTTCTGCTCCTGCTGCTGGCTGTTCTGATTTGTCTGATCGCTGTGAGACGCTACTTCCTGAGGAGCACAGACCCCCCTCCCACAGCTCTGGTACCTACCTGCTAAACCTTAATAATATAACATCTGTGTCTGTATGCAACAAGATCTCATTGTTTCACATCGAAATTTGACGTCCATTTCTTAGGACTGCAGGTTTTGAGGGTTCGACAGTTAACAGTTTAGGTATTCATGCCAACTGGTTAAGATTAGGGCTAAGGTTTGAGATAGTGTTAAAAAATATATATACATTTAGGGAAAAAAGTATTTGATTCCCTGCTGATTTTTTACGTTTGCCGACTGACAAAGACATTATCAGTCTATATTTTTAATAGTAGGTTTATTTGAACAGTTAGAGACAGAATAACAACAAAAAAATCCAGAAAAACGCATGTCAAAAAATGTTATAATTTGATTTGCATTTTAATGAGGGAAATAAGTATTTGACCCCTCTGCAAAACATGACTTAGTACATGGTGGCAAAACCCTTGTTGGCAATCACAGAGCTCAGACGTTTCTTGTAGTTGGCCACCAGGTTTGCACTCATCTCAGGAGGGATTTTGTCCCACTCCTCTTTGCAGATCTTCTCCAAGTCATTAACGTTTCGAGCCTGACGTTTGGCAACTCGAACCTTCAGCTCCCTCCACAGATTTTCTATGGGATTAAGGTCTGGAGACTGGCTAGGCCACTCCAGGACCTTAATGTTCTTCTTCTTGAGCCACTCCTTTGTTGCCTTGGCCGTGTGTTTTGGGTCACTGTCATGCTGGAATATCCATCCACGACCCATTTTCAATGCCCTGGCTGAGGGAAGGAGGTTCTCAAGATTTGACGGTACATGGCCCCGTCCATCGTCCCTTTGATGCGGTGATGTTGTCCTGTCCCCTTAGCAGAAAAACACCCCCAAAGCATAATGTTTCCACCTCCATGTTTGACAGTGGGGATGGTGTTCTTGGGGTCATAGGCAGCATTCCTCCTCCTCCAAACACGGCGAGTTGAGTTGATGCCAAAGAGCTCGATTTTGGTCTCATCTGACCACAACACTTTCACCCAGTTCTCCTCTGAATCATTCAGATATTCATTGGCAAACTTCAGACGGGCAGTATATGTGCTTTCTTGAGCAGGGGGACCTTGCGGGCGCTGCAGGATTTCAGTCCTTCACGGCGTAGTGTGTTACCAATTGTTTTCTTGGTGACTATGGTCCCAGCTGCCTTGAGATCATTGACAAGATCCTCCCGTGTAGTTCTGGGCTGATTCCTCACCGTTCTCATGATCATTGCAACTCCACGAGGTGAGATCTTGCATGGAGCCCCAGGCCGAGGGAGATTGACAGTTCTTTTGTGTTTCTTCCATTTGCGAATAATTGCACCAACTGTTGTCACCTTCTCACCAAGCTGCTTGGCGATGGTCTTGTAGCCCATTCCAGCCTTGTTTAGGTCTACAATCTTGTCCCTGACATCCTTGGAGAGCTCTTTGGTCTTGGCCATGGTGGAGAGTTTGGAATCTGATTGATTGATTGCTTCTGTCGACAGGTGTCTTTTATACAGGTAACAAGCTGAGATTAGGAGCACTCCCTTTAAGAGTGTGCTCCTAATCTCAGCTCGTTACCTGTATAAAAGACACCTGGGAGACAGAAATCTTTCTGATTGAGAGGGGGTCAAATACTTATTTCCCTCATTAAAATGCAAATCAATTTATAACATTTTTGACATGCGTTTTTCTGGATTTTGATGTTGTTATTCTGTCTCTCACTGTTCCAATAAACCTACCATTAAAATTATGTCAGTGGGCAAACGTACAAAATCAGCAGGGGATCAAATACTTTTTTCCCTCACTGTATATATACACATGTTTACATCAAGTAGTCTAGTGGCCTCGAGTTGTCAATGGTGATGGCTTAATGGAGTAAGCTGCTGCCTATGGCTCTGAGGTTTGTGGGTTTGATTCCAGTGCTAATCAGTCTTGCTTCATTTTTTGGGTGAGCGCAAAATCAGCGGTCAGTTTTCAATGTTTGGGGGACCTGGACAAACGTCTAATATTGAAGTCCACATTTAGTGATCTCCCTGGTGTGTGCATGCATGTTTGTGTGTTAACTCTGTCTCGGTGTGTTTGTATGTGTGTGTTTGTGTGTGTGCAGGGTTTGTGTGTGCGTTCCGCAGGGTGCGTGATGACTCCGGAGAAGGTGGGGTGTGTCCCAGTGATGTGGGTAGAGCCAGAGAGCTGTGGGACTGCCCCCTCTGGTTACCAGGATTACCTGCTGAGAGCCGTCGTTACATTTCACCTTGACGACCGCCTGGAGACAGATACCCTCCTACCACATTCAGATATAGGAACCCCTCGAACAGTCACCCTACTGACCCTGTCTCCCTCCTCTCCCTCCTCTCCCTCCTCTCCCCCCCGCTCTGACTATAGTCTGGCCTGGGACAGTGTATCCAGCCAGAGCGACACAGGGACACACACAGACAGAACTACTAACATAACTACAGACATAACTATGGACATAACTACTGACAGAACTATGGACATAACTACTGACAGAACTACAGACAGAACTATGGACATAACTACTGACATAACTACAGACAGAACTACTAACAGAACTACAGACAGAACTATGGACATAACTACTAACATAACTACTAACATAACTACTGACATAACTACAGACAGAACTATGGACAGAACTACAGACAGAACTATGGACAGAACTACAGACATAACTATGGACATAACTACAGACAGATGGGACAGCAGGTCCCAGCAGTCTCCGGATAGACAATCTGACTGTAAGCTGTATTCTCCTGAGATAGAGGTCAGGGGTCAGGGGTTGTGGTTAAAGGTTACAGGTCAGGGGTTGGGTTTAGAGGTTACAGGTCAGGGGTTGGGTTTAGAGGTTACAGGTCAGGGGTTGTGGTTAAAGGTTACAGGTCAGGGGTTGGGTTTAGAGGTGCATTCTCCTGGAGCCAGTCTCTGCTCCTTCAGTGAATATGAACCTCGCCCTGACCTCTAACCAGGGGTAAGGATGGCTACTTGTGTTTCTGCTGCATATATTCATTGTTATAGTATTTACCTGTTTATTTTGAGTTTATTGTTTTTAGTTCTGCCTGTCTTTCCCACCAAGGACCAATTGGTGTTGGAGCCGAACTCTTACCTTTATGTTTGATTAATATTTTCTAGGCTTTTTCAGAACTTTTACTTTGGAATGAGCACGGTAACCCCTGTCACTGGTCAGACGTGTTGACCCCTCAGGGGGGGACTGAGGACGCACTTCACCCTCAGGGGTGAACACACCCGAACCTCAGGGGGGGTCGAGGAGGTAATGTTGTAGATGTTGTATAGGTGCAGCTGTAGAACCTTTTGAGGATCTGAGGACCCATGCCAAATCTTTTCAGTCTCCTGAGGGGGAATAGGCTTTGTTGTGCCCTCTTCACGACTGTCTTGGTCTGTTTGGACCATGATAGTTTGTTGGTGATGTGGACACCAAGGAACTTGAAGCTCTCAACCTGTTCCACTACAGCCCCGTCGATGAGAATAGTCCACAATCATCTCCTTTTTCTTGATCACGTTGAGGGATAGGTTGTTATCCTGGCACCAGACGGCCAGGTCTCTGACCTCCTCCTTATAGGATGTCTCATCGTTGTCAGTGATCAGGCCTACCACTGTTGTGTCGTCGGCAAACTTAATGATGGTGTTGGAGTCGTGCCTGGCCATGCAGTCATGAGTGAACAGGGAGTACAGGAGGAGACTGAGCACGCACCCCTGAGGAGCCCCCGTGTTGAGGATCAGCGTGGCAGATGTGTTGTTACCTACCCTTACCACCTGGGGGCGGCCCGTCAGGAAGTCCAGGATCCATTTGCAGAGGGAGGTGTTTAGTCCCAGGATCCTTAGCTTAGTGATGAGCTTTGAGGGCACTATGGTGTTGAACGCTGAGCTGTAGTCAATGAATAGCATTCTCACGTAGGTGTTCCTCTTGTCCAGGTGGGAAAGGGCAGTGTGGAGTGCAATAGAGATTGCATCATCTGTGGATCTGTTGGGGCGGTATGCAAATTTTGTGGGTCTAGGGTTTCTGGGATAATGGTGTTGATGTGAGCGATGACCAGCATTTCAAAGCACTTCATGGCTACAGACATGAGTGCTACGGGTCGGTAGTCATTTAGGCAGGTTATCTTAGTGCTCTTGGGCACAGGGACTATGGTGGTCTGCTTGAAACATGTTGGTATTACAGACTCAGTCAGGGACATGTTGAAAATGTCAGTGAAGACACTTGCCAGTTGGTCAGCATATGCTCGGAGTACACGTCCTGGTGATCTGAGTGTTGACCTGCTACAAAGTCTTACTCACATCGGCTACGGAGAGCGTGATCACGTAGTCATCCGGAACAGCTGATGCTCTCATGCATGCTTCAGTGTTGCTTGCCTCGAAGCGAGCATAGAAGTGATTTAGCTCGTCTGGTAGGCTTGTGTCACTGGTCAGCTTGCGGCTGTGCTTCCCTTTGTTGTCTGTAATCGTTTTCAAGCCCTGCCACATTCGATGAGTGTCGGAGCCGGTGTAGTACGATTCAATCTTAGTCCTGTATTGACTCTTTGCCTGTTTGATGGTTCGTCAGAGGGCATAGCGGGATTTCTTATAAGCGTCCGGGTTAGAGTCCTGCTCCTTGAAAGCGGCAGCTCTACACTTAAGCTCAGTGCGGATGTTGCCTGTAATCCATGGCTTCTGGTTGGGGTATGTACGTACGGTCACTGTGGGGACGACGTCATCGATGCACTTATTGATGAAACCAGTGACTAATGTGGTGTACTCCTCAATGCTATCTGAAGAATCCCGGAACATATTCCAGTCTGTGCTAGCAAAACAGTCCTGTAGCTGAGCATCTGCGTCGTCTGACCACTTCCTTATTAACCGAGTCACTGGTGCTTCCTGCTTTAGTTTTTGCTTATAAGCAGGACTCAGGAGGATAGAGTTATGGTCAGATTTGCCAAATTGAGGGTGAGGGAGAGCTTTGTACGCGTCTCTGTGTGTGGAGTAAAGGTGGTCTAGAGTTTTTTTTCCTCTGGTTGCACATTTAACATGCTGGTAGAAATTAGGTAAAATGGATTTAAGTTTCCCTGCATTAAAGTCCCCGGTCACTAGGAGCGCTGCCTCTGGATGAGCGTTTTCCTGTTTACTTATGGCCTTATCCAGCCCGTTGAGTGCGGTCTTAGTGCCAGCATCGGTTTGTGGTGGTAAATAGACAGCTACGAAAAATATAGATGAAAACTCTCTTGGTAAATAGTGTGGTCTACAGCTTATCATGAGATACTCTACCTCAAGCGAGCAAAACCTCAAGACTTTCTTAGTATTAGATTTAATGCATCAGCTGTTGTTTACAAATATACACAGACCGCCACCCCTTGTCTTACCAGAGTCAGCCGTTCTATCCTGCCGATGTAGCGTATAGCCCGCTAGCTCTATGTTGTCCATGTCGTCGTTCAGCCACGACTCGGTGAAACATAAGATATTACAATTTTTAATGTCCCGTTGGTAGGATAACCTTGATTTTAGGTCGTCTAATTTATTTTATTTAAATTTTTATATTTTTTCTTCTTCTTTTTTTTTTTTAGGGGGTATTATTTTTATTTATTTTTTATTTATATTTCTGAAACTTCCATCAATGTAATTGTCTGCATCACTTCCAATCCCCCATATGTTTTTTTTCTCTCGCAAATATATATATATATATATATATATATATATATATACATACATATAAATACATATACATACACATATACATACACATATACATATCCTTTAAAAAAATATATTCCCCTTTATTACCTTCCAACCCCACCACTCCTTCCCTAATTGGAGTAAACTAATTAACAACAATGCTTAGGCCTCTACTTCCAGCTTATACATACTATATACATTTTATGGACACAGTCAATTTTACAATGATTCTATTTTGTTTGTTTTTACTCCTGAAACTTCCTCTACTCTCAACCTCTCCGATCATTTTCATGATGTCCATCCAGTTTGCTTCTATATGCCATATCTTTCTAACTGTGCTCCTTCCCAAAAGCTCCCAACATACAACCTATATACTTATTATGGACACAGTATGCCTACATTATTAGTTATCTTGTTATTATTTGTTGTTATTTGTTATTAGTCCCATCCTTCAACTCCATTCAACACCTCCCATCTATCTCTTAACACCATCCATATAGGATTTCTATTTGCCATATATTTTTGAACTGTACTGTGATGTTTTACAAAAGTTCTGAACCTTTCTATTCTCATTGCTTCTACAGATTGTGAATTAAAAATAAACATTTTTGCTAAAAGTATTATTATATTATTGATTGATTGACTATGACTTTGCAGATCACCCAGTAATGCTATCTGCAAGGTTAGCTCCAGGTAAATATTGCAATCCTTTAGCCATTCCTGGACCTGGGTCCAAAAACAAGCTACAAATGGACAGAACCAAAACAAATGATCTAATGATTCTGTCTCTTCACAGCAAAACCTGCAGAGCTGGGAAGATTGTATCCCCCATATAAATAACATTCTATTGGTAGCAAGAATCTTATATAATAATTTAAATTGATTGATTCTAATTTTTGAATCCGGTGTCGTTTTGCGTGTCAGTTCATAAACACTATGCCATGGGATCGGTACGTCAAAGATCTCTTCCCAACTATTTTGCAATCTATGTGGGACGGCTGTCAATCCTTTGGTCCTTAAGTGAAACTGATATACTTTTTTATTTATCACAGTTTTCCTTAACCAATTATGTTCTTTAATGCAAGGCCGACAGACAAGTTCCTTACTTTCTCCCCCTTCCACTTTCCGCTTCCACTTTTGCGGTAAGGCTGCAATTATTTGGTTGTAATTTTGGGTAGAGCAGACATTTCCATATGTTTTTGTTAGCTGCATGTGCGACATAACTCCACCAGTCCTACCGATGATATCATTTACGAAGATTATACCTTTTTTAAACATTCTTTCAAAAAATAAAGGTTTTTTGTCAATTAGTATATTTGAATTTGACCACAATATTTGTTGCATTATTTGTTCTGTCGTTTCTGGAGGATTAAATTGAAATTGCAACCAACTTTCTATGGCTTGTTTTAGAAATAGTGATATTTGGGAGATGATTTCCTTTTCAAATAACTGCAAATTAGTTGTTGTAATCTGAATAAAGGGAAAAAGGCCTTTCTTGAACATTGGGTGAGACAATCTTACTAATTTGCTTGAGAACCAGTTCGGATTGAAGTATAACTTTTGTATGACTGAAGCTTTTAGTGAATGCTTTAATATTTAATAATTTCTGTCCTCTGAATTCATATTCATTATATAAATATGCCCTTTTAATTTTGTCTGGCTTGCCGTTCCAAATAAAATTGAATTTTTTTTTCTCATATAATTTAAAAAACTGTTCGCTAGGCGTAGGCAAGACCATAAGCAAATAGGTAAACTGGGATAATACTAAAGAGTTAATCAGGGTGATTTTTCCACAAATTGACAGGTATTTTCCTTTCCATGGTAGCAAGATCTTATCTATTTTTGCTAACTTTCTATTAAAATGTATTGAAGTGAGATCATTTATTTCCTTTGGGATATGTATTCCGAGTATATCCACATCACCATCAGACCATTTTATTGGTAAACTACATGGTAATGTAAAATTTATATTTTTTAGTGATCCAATACGTAATATAGTACATTTGTCATAATTTGGTTGTAATCCAGAGAGGTTAGAAAATGTATCTAGATCCTCTATGAGGCTGTGGAGGGATTCTAGTTGTGTATTTAAAAGAAAACATGAATCATACATTTTACATTTTACATTTTAGTCATTTAGCAGACACTCTTATCCAGAGCGACTTACATTATTATTTTTATTTTATATACTGCCCCCCCCCCCCCCGTGGGAATCGAACCCACAACCCTGGCGTTGCAAACGCCATGCTCTACATCCCTGCCGGCCATCATCAGCGTACAATGACACCTTTGTTTTTAAGCCCTGGATTTCTAATCCTCTGATATTATTATTGGATCTGATTTTAATAGCTAACATCTCGATGACCACAATAAATAGATATGCCGATAGTGGACAACCTTGTTTCACTCCTCTTGACAGTTTAAAACTTTCTGAGAAATAGCCATTATTTACTATTTTACACCTAGGGTTACTATATATGATTTTGACCTATTTTATAAGAGATTCTCCAAAATTGAAATGCTCCAGGCATTTACATATAAACCCCAGTCGAACTTTATCAAATGCCTTTTTGAAGTCTGCTATGAATAGCAGACCTGGTTTCCCATATTTTCCATAGTGTTCTATTGTTTCCAGTACTTGCCTTATATTATCTCCAATGTATCTTCCATGTAAAAGTGTCGTGGTCCTCTGTAGCTCAGCTGGTAGAGCACGGCGCTTGTAACGCCAAGGTAGTGGGTTCGATCCCCGGGACCACCCATACACAAAAAAATTTATGCACGCATGACTGTAAGTCGCTTTGGATAAAAGCGTCTGCTAAATGGCATATTAAAAAAAGTATTATTTAAAAAACCTGTCTGATTAGAATGAATAATATCCGACAATACCTTTTTAATTCTATGCGCTATACATTTTGCTAGGATTTTTGCATCACAACATTGAAGTGTAAGGGGCCTCCAATTTTGTAAATGGACTGGATCTTTATATTTTCCACTTGTATCCTGTTTCAGTAATAATGTAATCAGACCTTCTTCTTGAGTGTCTGATAATCTACCATTTACATAGGAGTGGTTAAAACATGCTAATAACGGTCCTCTTAGTATATCAAAAAAGGTTTGGTAAACCTCGACTGGTATGCCATCCAACCCTGGAGTTTTCCCGGACTTAAAGTCTTTAATTGCATCCAGAAGTTCCTCCTCTGTAATTTCACCTTCACATGAGTCTTTCTGTGTGGCTGTTAATTTGACATTATCAATAGAAAAAAAATCTCTACAATTAGCTTCAGTTAGAGGAGATGGAGGCGACTGAAAAGAAAACATATGCTTAAAGTACTTTGTTTCCTCCTTCAAAATATCATTTGGTGAATTATGGGTGACTCCGTCAATTGTAACCAGTTTCATTAAGTTCTTTTTGGTAACATTCCTATGTTGAAGATTTAAAAAATAAAAAAAAGACGCTAGTCAACAAACTACGTGCGCGTTTTGGTGGCCTTACAGGCTCGTTACAATACTATACCGCTCCCTGGTAATGTTCTACTTTGTATATTTATAATGTTCTACTTTGTATATTTATAATGTTCTACTGTTTATATACAGTGCCTTGCAAAAGTATTCAGACCTATTGGATTTCTTCACATATTATTGTTACAAAGTGGGATTAAAATAGATTTAATTGGAATTTTTTTGTCAACAATCTACACAAAATACTCTGAAGTGTCAAATTGGAAGATGTAATAATTAAAATATAGTCGTTGCATAAGTATTCAGCTCCCTGAGTCATTACATGTTAGATCACCTTTAGCAGCGATTACAGCTGTGAGTCTTTCTGGGTAAATCTCTACACCTGGATTACAGCTGTGAGTCTTTCTGGGTAAATCTCTACACCTGGATTACAGCTGTGAGTCTTTCTGGGTAAGTCTCTAAGAGATTTGCACACCTGGATTGCGCAATATTTATTATTTTCAAAATGCTTCAAGCTCTGTAAAGATGTTGTGGATCATGGCTACACAGCAATTATCAAAACTTGCCATACATTTTAAGCAGATTTAAGTCAAAACTGTAACTTGAACATTCACTATCTTTTTGGTAAGCAACTCCAGTGTATATTTGGCCTTGTGTTGCAGGTTATTGTCCTGCTGAAAGGTGAATTCCTCTCCCAGTGTCTGGTGGAAAGCAGACTGAAGCAGGCTTTCCTCTAAGGTCTTGCCTGTACTTAGCTCAATCACATTTCTTTTTATCCTGAAACAACTCCCCAGTATTTGCCGATACCAAAGCATACCCATACCATGATGCAGCCACCACCATGCTTGAAAATACTTTTTTTGCAGTATTCATTTAGCGCCTTGTTCAATACAAAATGCATGTTTTGGAATAATTGTATTCTGAATATTTGTATTCTTCCTTTCACTATTATTGTGAAGTCACTACAATGTTGTTGATCCATTCTCAGTTTTCGGCCGTCACAGCCATTGTACTCTGTCGCTGTTTTTAAATCACCATGGTGACATCCCTGAGCAGTTTCATTCCTCTCCTGCAGCTCAGTTCAGAAGGACGACTGTATCTTTGACGTGTCTGGCTGGTTTAATACAACATCCACAGGATAATTATTAACTTGACCATGCTTAAAGAGATATTCAATGTCTGATTTGTTATTGTTAACCAGCTACCAATAACTGCCCTTCTTTATGAGGCTTTCGAAAAGCTCCCTGGTCTTTGTAGTTGAATCTGTGCTTGAAATTCAATACTTGACTGAGGGACCTAACAGATGTTGTATGTATGGGGGACAGAGAAAGGTGTAGTCATTCAAAAATCATTTCAACCCCTATAATTTCACACAGAGTGAGTCCATGTAACTCCATGTACATTTTACTGCAGGACAGGAATGATTGGTGCCGGAGAAGATGGCTGCCGTTTTACAGCCCTCTAACCAATTGTACTATTATGTGTGTTTTTTCGTGTTATTTGTAATTGATTCTGTACATAATGTTTCTGCCACCATCTCTTATGACCAAAAAGAGCTTCTGGATATCAGGACAGTGATTATTCACCTCGTATTGGACTAAGATTTTTTCTTCAACGAGTCGGGCACAAAGGATATTCTACAGACACCCGACAAGGCCCAAATCCCCGTCATTCACATAAGAAAGAGAGATATCGTGGACGTAGGTCAGGGTGCCTTGTAAGGATCCGATGTCGAGCGAGTAAACTGCCTCTTCCATCAATCCTATTAGCCAATGTTCAATCATTTGAAAATAAATTGGATGACCTAAGATTAAGGTTTGTGTCTCAGGTGAAGAGGGTGGATCTGATCTCCATCACCTAGGACTTGACATAGATTAATCAAATCTCACATTGTTGTCAATTTATGCTCAATCTTGCATACTTTCTCAAAGAGCTGAACTGTATATGCATTCGTAAATCAGGTCCTTTCTTGAGTTGGGCTCTGGGATGTAACAACCGTTGAGCATCTGATCTTATTGTTGATTGTGGAGGAAAGGAGTTGAGTGTGTTAGAGTATGTGTGTGTGTGTTTATCCCACATCTGTTTTAAGGGGGTAAGGATGTTAGGGAGAATATAGGATGAACCACAATAATTGTTTGCTAAAATAATAATTGCTTGTCAAAAATGTAATGTAATAGAATGGCAATCCGGGTTATAGGTAACAATCCTACGCATGAACTGCCAACATTAGTATGCATATTAATTGATAATTATGGAAAATAAGATATGTAAGATATTTGAATAGATATATATTTTTAAATAACTGTATATATATATTGAGGTGAGAGCATTGGAAATGCTTTTGGCGGTTGACCTGCTTCTGTTTTGTGGGTGGCACTGTGTGCTGTTTTCGATGGACGGGTCCTGGCCTCTCAGGGGCCTAGGGATCCGGGGGGACGGGGGTGGTCCGATTACTGGGATGACGGCCCAGCTTGGGATGGGGAGGGGCTTTAGCGGGGGGATTAGTGGAGAACAATTGGAGGGTTACTTAGTAGCAATGCAAATATCATGGTACAGCTATATGGACACTCAATCTCTAAGGTATTTTTTATTGGTAAATTTGCAAACATTTATAATGATAAATAGATTTGAAACTTGTATCTCATTATGGTGTGTGGTGAAATAAGTATAGCCAGTTATAATTGTAATGGCTTAGCTGATAATAACAAAAGAAGAACAATATTTACATGGCTCAAAGAGAAGGAATACATTACAGTGGGGAAAAAAAGTATTTAGTCAGCCACCAATTGTGCAAGTTCTCCCACTTAAAAAGATGAGAGAGGCCTGTAATTTTCATCATAGGTACACGTCAACTATGACAGACAAATTGAGAAAATAAAATCCAGAAAATCACATTGTAGGATTTTTTATGAATTTATTTGCAAATGATGGTGGAAAATAAGTATTTGGTCACCTACAAACAAGCAAGATTTCTGGCTCTCACAGACCTGTAACTTCTTCTTTAAGAGGCTCCTCTGTCCTCCACTCGTTACCTGTATTAATGGCAACTGTTTGAACTTGTTATCAGTATAAAAGACACCTGTCCACAACCTCAAACAGTCACACTCAAAACTCCACTAGGGCCAAGACCAAAGACCTGTCATAGGACACCAGAAACAAAATTGTAGACCTGCACCAGGCTGGGAAGACTGAATCTGCAATAGGTAAGCAGCTTGGTTTGAAGAAATCAACTGTGGGAGCAATTATTAGGAAATGGAAAACATACAAGACCACTGATAATCTCCCTCGATCTGGGGCTCCACGCAAGATCTCACCCCGTGGGGTCAAAATGATCACAAGAACGGTGAGCAAAAATCCCAGAACCACACGGGGGGACCTAGTGAATGACCTGCAGAGAGCCGGGACCAAAGTAACAAAGCCTACCATCAGTTACACACTACGCCGCCAGGGACTCAAATCCTGCAGTGCAAGACGTGTCCCCCTGCTTAAGCCAGTACATGTCCAGGCCTGTCTGAAGTTTGCTAGAGTGCATTTGGATGATCCAGAAGAGGATTGGGAGAATGTCATATGGTCAGATGAAACCAAAATAGAACCTTTTGGTAAAAACTCAACTTGTCGTGTTTGGAGGACAAAGAATGCTGAGTTGCATCCAAAGAACACCATACCTATTGTGAAGCATGGGGGTGGAAACATCATGCTTTGGGGCTGTTTTTCTGCAAAGGGACCAGGACGACTGATCCGTGTAAAGGAAAGAATGAATGGGGCCATGTATCGTGAGATTTTGAGTGAAAACCTCCTTCCATCAGCAAGGGCATTGAAGATGAAACGTGGCTGGGTCTTTCAGCATGACAATGATCCCAAACACACCGCCCGGGCAACGAAGGAGTGGCTTCGTAAGAAGCATTTCAAGGTCCTGGAGTGGCCTAGCCAGTCTCCAGATCTCAACCCCATAGAAAATCTTTGGAGGGAGTTGAAAGTCCGTGTTGCCCAGCGACAGCCCCAAAACATCACTGCTCTAGAGGAGATCTGCATGGAGGAATGGGTCAAAATACCAGCAACAGTGTGTGAAAACCTTGTGAAGACTTTTGACCTGTGTCATTGCCAACAAAGGGTATATAACAAAGTATTGAGAAACTTTTGTTATTGACCAAATACTTATTTTCCACCATAATTTGCAAATAAATTCATTAACAATCCTACAATGTGATTTTCTGGAATTTTTTTTCTCATTTTGTCTGTCATAGTTGACGTGTATCTATGATGAAAATTACAGGCCTCTCTCATCTTTTTAAGTGGGAGAACTTGCACAATTGGTGGCTGACTAAATACTTTTTTTCCCCACTGTATCTATTGTTTACAGGAAACTCATTCAACAATTCTAGATGAAGTTGCGTGGAAAAGGAATGGGGGGGCGAAATATACTTCTCCCATGGGCAAAGAAATTCAAAAGGGGTGATGATATTAATTAACAGTAATTTCGATCCGAATGTGCAAATTGTCCAAACAGATACGCAAGGTAGATGGATTATTTTAAATATGTTATTGGACCATAAACAGATATGGCTCATTAACCTTTACGGACCAAATAATGATGATCCACACTTCTTTGACAATATATATAATAAATTATCAACCCTGCAAGCAATACAATACTCTATTATTACTGTGGGAGATTATAATACTGTTTTAAATAGCTCAATGGACCGTAAAGGAAATCACACTACAAATTATCACCCTCATGCTCTTAAGGAAATGGTGAATGTCATGGATACATTAGAACTAGTAGATATATGGAGGCTTAAATATCCTGATCTAGTGAGACATATATGGCGGAGACTCAATCAAGCTAGTCATCTTGACTTCTTTCTTATGTCATTCTTGTTGGCACCAAAACATTAAAAAGTGTTGATGGTCGGACCATCATATAATTGGCATATACATTACTCTTACTGAATTTCCACGTGGGCGAGGATATTGGAAATTTAATCAAAGCCTATTGGATGATAACTTGTTTTTAACTAGGACAGAGGAATTTAGAACTGATTTTTTCCAACATAACATAGGTACAGCAAATCCCCTTAGAGTGGGGTAAAAAAGTATTTAGTCAGCCACCAATTGTGCAATGTCACGATCGTCGAAAGGAGTAGACCAATGCGCAGCGTGATATGCGTACATCTCTTTTTATTAGAGTACACCACACGAACAAATAACAAAACAACAAACGATAACGTGAAGTCCTTGGTTACATAAACAAACCAACACGGAACAAGATCCCACAACCAAATGCACACAAGGCTGCCTAAGTATGGTTCCCAATCAGAGACAACAAGCAACAGCTGATTCTCGTTGCCTCTGATTGAGAACCACCCCGGCCAACATAGAAACACAATGAACTAGATCCTGAACATAGAAACAAAACACATAGACTCTACACACCCTGGCTCAACATAACAGAGTCCCCAGAGCCAGGGCGTGACAGTACCCCCCCCCCAAAGGCGCGGACAGCGACCGCGCCAAACATAAACCGAACAGGGGAGGGCCGGGTGGGCATTCCTCCTCGGAGGCGGATCCGGCTCTGGGCGTGACCACCACCCTCTAATAACCCCCCCGTAGTGCCCCTGGTCTGGTCTGGCCCCGCTGGCTGGAGCTGGACTGGACATCGGTGGAGCGGATTGCTAAGGCTCCGGTGTGGAGCAGCTGACCGGTACCTGACCAGGCACCGGTGAAACAGGCACGGGCTGTGCCGGACTGACGACGCGCACCACAGGCTTGGTGCGGGGAGCAGGAATGGGCCGGACCGGGCTGACGACGCGCACCCCTGGCTTGGTGCGGGGAGCAGGAACAGGCCGGGCAGGGCTGGCGACGCGCACCATTGGCTTGGTGCGAGGGGCAGGAACAAGCCGGACCGGGCTGGCGACGTGCACCATTGGCTTGGTGCGAGGGGCAGGAACAGGCCGGGCCGGGCTGGCGACGTGCATCACAGGCTTGGTGCGAGGGACAGGAACAGGCCGGACCGCACTGGGAACACACACCACTGGCCTTATACGGGGATCAGGAACGGGCCGGACCGGACTGGTAACACACTTCAGTACCTCTCGCCGTGCCTCTACACTTTCCTTCCCTCTAATGACCAATGGCCCCCGTAACCTGGTGGCCTTCTCTCCATGTCCACAAACTCGCCCTTTATCTGCCTCCAGCAGCCCCGTCATCCATGCCATGTGCCCCCCCCTAAACATTTCTTGGGGGTGCCTCTCGCCTGTCCGACGACGACACTGTTGGCGCCGTACCTCCTCTCTCGCCAAGGCTTTAACCTTTGCCCATGGTCCTTTGCCCTCGAACATGTCCTCCCAGGACCACGATTGGCCCACCGCCAACCTCTCCATCTCCTTACCCGGCGTTTGCTCCGAAACACGCTGCTTGGTCCTGTTGTGGTGGGATCTTCTGTCACGATCGTCGAAAGGAGTAGACCAATGCGCAGCGTGATATGCGTACATCTCTTTTTATTAGAGTACACCACACGAACAAATAACAAAACAACAAACGATAACGTGAAGTCCTTGGTTACATAAACAAACCAACACGGAACAAGATCCCACAAAATACCAAATGCACACAAGGCTGCCTAAGTATGGTTCCCAATCAGAGACAACAAGCAACAGCTGATTCTCGTTGCCTCTGATTGAGAACCACCCCGGCCAACATAGAAACACAAAACATAGACTCTACACACCCTGGCTCAACATAACAGAGTCCCCAGAGCCAGGGCGTGACATGCAAGTTCTCCCACTTAAAAAGATGAGAGAGGCCTGTAATTTTCATCATAGGTACACGTCAACTATGACAGACAAAATGAGAAAAAAATATCCAGAAAATCACATTGTAGGATTTTTAATGAATTTATTTGCAAATTATGGTGGAAAATAAGTATTTGGTCAATAACAAAAGTTTGTCAATACTTTGTTATATACCCTTTGTTGGCAATGACACAGGTCAAACGTTTTCTGTAAGTCTTCACACGGTTTTCACACACTGTTGCTGGTATTTTGGCCCATTCCTCCATGCAGATCTCCTCTAGAGCAGTGATGTTTTGGGGCTGTCGCTGGGCAACACGGACTTTCAACTCCCTCCAAAGATTTTCTATGGGGTTGAGATCTGGAGACTGGCTAGGCCACTCCAGGACCTTGAAATGCTTCTTACGAAGCCACTCCTTCGTTGCCCGGGCGGTGTGTTTGGGATCATTGTCATGCTGAAAGACCCAGCCACGTTTCATCTTCAATGCCCTTGCTGATGGAAGGAGGTTTTCACTCAAAATCTCATGATACATGGCCCAATTCATTCTTTCCTTTACACGGATCAGTCGTCCTGGTCCCTTTGCAGAAAAACAGCCCCAAAGCATGATGTTTCCACCCCCATGCTTCACAGTAGGTATGGTGTTCTTTGGATGCAACTCAGCATTCTTTGTCCTCCAAACACGACGAGTTGAGATTTTACCAAAAAGTTCTATTTTGGTTTCATCTGACCATATGACATTCTCCCAATCCTCTTCTGGATCATCCAAATGCACTCTAGCAAACTTCAGACGGGCCTGGACATGTACTGGCTTAAGCAGGGGGACACATCTCGCACTGCAGGATTTGAGTCCCTGGCGGCGTAGTGTGTTACTGATGGTAGGCTTTGTTACTTTGGTCCCAGCTCTCTGCAGGTCATTCACTAGGTCACCCCGTGTGGTTCTGGGATTTTTGCTCACCGTTCTTGTGATCATTTTGACCCCACGGGGTGAGATCTTGCGTGGAGCCCCAGATCGAGGGAGATTATCAGTGGTCTTGTATGTCTTCCATTTCCTAATAATTGCTCCCACAGTTGATTTCTTCAAACCAAGCTGCTTCCCAGCCTGGTGCAGGTCTACAATTTTGTTTCTGGTGTCCTTTGACAGCTCTTTGGTCTTGGCCATAGTGGAGTTTGGAGTGTGACTGTTTGAGGTTGTGGACAGGTGTCTTTTATACTGATAACAAGTTCAAACAGGTGCCATTAATACAGGTAACGAGTGGAGGACAGAGGAGCCTCTTAAAGAAGAAGTTACAGGTCTGTGAGAGCCAGAAATCTTGCTTGTTTGTAGGTGACCAAATACTTATTTTCCACCATCATTTGCAAATCAATTCATTAAAAATCCTACAATGTGATTTTCTGGATTTTTTTTTCTAAATTTGTCTGTCATAGTTGACGTGTACCTACAGTGAGGGAAAAAAGTACTTGATCCCCTGCTCATTTTGTACGTTTGCCCACTGACAAAGAAATGATCAGTCTATAATATTAATGGTAGGTTTATTTGAACAGTGAGAGACAGAATAACAACATCAAAATCCAGAAAAACGCATGTCAAAAATGTTATAAATTGATTTGCATTTTAATGAGGGAAATAAGTATTTGACCCCCTCTCAATCAGAAAGATTTCTTGCTCCCAGGTCTTTTATACAGGTAACGAGTTGAGATTAGGAGCACACTCTTAAAGGGAGTGCTCCTAATCTCAGTTTGTTACCTGTATAAAAGACACCTGTCCACAGAAGCAATCAATCAATCAGATTCCAAACTCTCCACCATGGCCAAGACCAAAGAGCTCTCCAAGGATGTCAGGGACAAGATTGTAGACCTAAACAAGGCTGGAGTGGGCTACAAGACCATCGCCAAGCAGCTTGGTGAGAAGGTGACAACAGTTGGTGCGATTATTCGCAAATGGAAGAAACACAAAAGAACTGTCAATCTCCCTTGGCCTGGGGCTCCATACAAGATCTCACCTCGTGGAGTTGCAATGATCATGAGAACGGTGAGGAATCAGCCCAGAACTACACGGGAGGATTTTGTCAATGATCTCAAGGCAGCTGGGACCATAGTCACCAAGAAAACAATTGGTAACACACTACGCCGTGAAGGACTGAAATCCTGCAGCGCCCGCAAGGTCCCCCTGCTCAAGAAAGCACATATACAGGCCCGTCTGAAGTTTGCCAATGAACATCTGAATGATTCAGAGGAGAACTGGGTGAAAGTGTTGTGGTTAGATGAGACCAAAATGGAGCTCTTTGGCATCAACTCAACTCGCCGTGTTTGGAGGAGGAGGAATGCTGCCTATGACCCCAAGAACACCATCCCCACCGTCAAACATGGAGGTGGAAACATTATGCTTTGGGGGGGTTTTTCTGCTAAGGGGACAGGACAACTTCACCGCATCAAAGGGACGATGGACGGGGCCATGTACCGTCAAATTTTGGGTGAGAACCTCCTTCCCTCAGCCAGGGCATTGAACATGGGCCGTGGATGGGTATTCCAGCATGACAATGACCCAAAACACACGGCCAAGGCAACAAAGGAGTGGCTCAAGAAGAAGCACATTAAGGTCCTGGAGTGGTCTAGCCAGTCTCCAGACCTTAATCCCATAGAAAATCTGTGGAGGGAGCTGAAGGTTCGAGTTGCCAAACGTCAGCCTCGAAACCTTAATGACTTGGAGAAGATCTGCAAAGAGGAGTGGGACAAAATCCCTCCTGAGATGTGTGCAAACCTGGTGGCCAACTACAAGAAACGTCTGACCTCTGTGATTGCCAACAAGGGTTTTGCCACCAAGTACTAAGTCATGTTTTGCAGATGGGTTAAATACTTATTTCCCTCATTAAAATGCAAATCAAATTATAAATTTTTTTTACATGCATTTTTCTGGATTGTTTTGTTGTTATTCTGTCTTTCACTGTTCAAATAAACCTACCATTAAAATTATAGACTGATCATGTCTTTGTCAGTGGGCAAATGTACAAAATCAGCAGGGGATCAAATACTTTTGTATGATGAAAATTACAGGCCTCTCTCATCTTTTTTTCTCTCAGCACAACAAATACTTTTTTTTCCCCACTGTATTGTATGGGACACTTTTAAATGTGCCTTTAGAGGCCATGCAATTCAGTACTCATCTCGAAAACAAAAGCAATTTAGGTCAAAAGAGTCCATACTAACAAAGGATATAGAAGGTCTAACAGAACAGATAGATAGCAATAAAAACTGTAACATAGAGGCTCAGAATAAATTAGAGGAAAAACAAAAAGAAATGGAGAAACTTATTCAAGAAAGATCAAGTGTGATATATTATAAAAATAAATCAAACCGGATGGAATATGTGGAAAAATGAACCAAATTCTTTTTAAATCTTCAACATAGGAATGTTACCAAAAATTATTTACTGAAACTGGTTACAAATGACGGAGTCACCCATGATTCACCAAATTATCTTTTGAAGGAGGAAACAAAGTACTTTAAGCATAGGTTTTCGTTTCAGTCGCCTCCATCTCCTCTAACTGAAGCTAATTGTAGAGATTGTTTTTGTATTGATAATGTAAAATTAACAGCCATACAGAAAGACTCATGTGAAGGTGAAATTACAGAGGAAGAACTTCTGGATGCAATTAAAGACTTTAAGTCCGAGAAAACCTTTTTTGACATACTCAGAGGACCGTTATTAGCATGTTTTAACCACTCCTATGTGAATGGTAGATTATCAGACACTCAAGAAGAAGGTCTGATTACATTATTACTGAAACAGGATACAAGTGGAAAATATAAAGATCCAGTCCATTTAAAAATTGGAGGCCCCTTACACTTCAGTGTTGTGATGTAAAAATTCTAGCAAAATGTATAGCGCATAGAATTAAAAAGGTATTGTCAGACATTATTCATTCTAATCAGACAGGTTTTTTACATGGACGATACATTGGAGATAATATAAGGCAAGTACTGGAAACAATAGAACACTATGAAAAATCTGGGAAACCAGGCCTGCTATTCATAGCAGACTTCAAAAAGGCATTTGATAAAGTTCGACTGGGGTTTATATATAAATGCCTGGAGCATTTCAATTTTGGAGAATCTCTTATAAAATGGGTCAAAATCATGTATAGTAACCCTAGGTGTAAAATAGTAAATAATGGCTATTTCTCAGAAAGTTTTAAACTGTCAAGAGGAGTGAAACAAGGTTGTCCACCATCGGCATATCTATTTATTGTGGCCATCGAGATGTTAGCTATTAAAATCAGATCCAATAATAATATCAGAGGATTAGAAATACAGGGTTTAAAAACAAAGGTGTCATTGTACGCTGATGATTCATGTTTTCTTTTAAATCCACAACTAGAATCCCTCCACAGTCTCATAGAGGATCTAGATACATTTTCTAACCTCCCTGGATTACAACCAAATTATGACAAATGTACTATATTACGTATTGGACCCAGCACCGCTCCTCCGGACCGTACCCCTCCCACTCCACGAGATACTGCAGACCCCCCATCCGACGCCTCGAATCCACGATGGAACGGACTGAGTACGCCGGAGCCCCTTCGATGTCTAGTGGGGGCGGAGGAGCCTCTCGTATCTCATTCTCCTGGAGTGGACCAGCTACCAACGGCCTGAGGAGAGCCACATGGAATGAGGGGTTAATGCGGAAATTAATGGGCAGTTTTAACCTACAACATACCTCGTTCAATCTCCTCAGGACTTTAAATGGCCCCACAAACCGCCGACCCAGCTTCCGGCAGGGCAGGCGAAGGGGCAGGTTTCGGGTCGAGAGCCAGACCCGATCTCCAGGTGCATAAACCGGACCCTCACTGCAGTGGCGATCGGCGCTCGCCTTTTGCCGTCTGATGGCCCGCTGCAGATGGACATGCACAGCGTTCCATGTCTCCTCCGAGCGCCGAAACCACTCATCCACCGCAGGAGCCTCGATCTGGCTCTGATGCCAGGGTGCCAGAACCGGCTGATAACCCAACACACACTGGAAAGGCGTAAGATTAGTGGAGGAGTGGCAGAGTGAGTTTTGGGCTATCTATGCCCAGGGGATATACCCCGACCACTCCTCCTGCCGGTCCTGGCAATAGGACCTCAGAAACCTACCCACATCCTGGTTTACTCTCTCCACCTGCCCATTACTCTCAGGGTGAAAACCCGAGGTAAGGCTGATCGAGACCCCCAAACGTTCCATAAACGCCCTCCAAACTCTAGAGGTGAACTGGGGACCCCGATCAGACACTATATCCTCAGGCACCCCGTAGTGCCGGAAAACGTGAGTAAACAGGGCATCAGCAGTTTGTAGGGCTGTAGGAAGACCTGGCATAGGAATGAGACGGCAGGCCTTAGATAACTGATCCACAACGACCAAGATCGTGGTATTCCCCTGGGAGGGGGGAAGGTCCGTGACAAAGTCCACCGACAGGTGAGACCACAGCCGTTGTGGAACGGGTAGAGGTTGTAACTTCCCTCTGGGCAGGTGTCTAGGCGACTTACACTGGGCGCACACCGAGCAGGAAGAAACGTAAACCCTCACGTCCCTGGCTAAGGTGGGCCACCAGTACTTCCCGCTAAGAGAGTGCACCGTCCGACCAATACCAGGATGACCAGAGGAGGGTGACGTGTGAGCCCAATATATCAGTCGGTCACGGACCTCGAGCAGCACGTACCTCCGCCCCTCTGGACATTCTGGTGGAGTAGGGTCGGTACGTAACGGCCGCTCGATTTCCGCGTCGACCTCCCACACCACCAGTGCCACTAGACAAGACTCCGGAAGTATGGGAGTGGGCTCAATGGACCTCTCCTCTGTGTCATATCGTCGGGACAGGGCATCTGCCTTAACGTTCTGTGACCCTGGGATATAAGTGATCTTAAATACAAACCGGGCAAGAAACATGGCCCACCTAGCCTGACGAGGGTTCAGTCTCTTCGCTGCCCGGACTGAGCTTCTTGGAATAGAAAGCACAGGGGCGAAGTTTTGGAGACGTGCCTGAGCGCTGAGACAGTATAGCACCGATCCCGGCCTCGGACGCATCCACCTCAACTTGGAACGCCAAAGAGGGATCCGGATGTGCCAGCACCGGAGCCGAGGTGAACAGGTCCTTCAACTGACTAAACGCCCTGTCCGCCTCAGCCGACCACTGCAAACGCACCGGCCCCCCTTTAGCAAGGAGGTGATGGGAGCTGCTACCTGTCCAAAACCCCGGATAAACCTCCGGTAGTAATTGGCAAAACCCAAAAAACGCTGCACCTCCTTAACCATAGTGGGAGTCTGCCAATTACGCACGGCTGAAACGCGGTCAATCTCCATCTCCACCCCTGACGCAGACAACCGGTGTCCCAGGAAGGAGATGGACTCCTGGAAAAACAGACATTTCTCCGCCTTCACATACAGGTCATGCTCCAACAGTCTACCCAGCACCCGACGTACCAGGGACACATGCTCGGTACGTGTAGCGGAGTATATTAGAATGTCATCAATATACACCACTACCCGGTCCATGCAAATCTTGTCCACAAATGATTGGAAGACTGAAGGAGCATTCATTAAACCGTATGGCATGACGAGGTACTCATAGTGAACCGAGGTGGTACTGAATGCTGTCTTCCACTCATCTCCTTCCCGAATGCGCACCAGGTTGTAAGCGCTCCTGAGATCCAATTTTGTGAAGAATCGCGCCCCGTGTAATGACTCCGTCATACTAGCAATCAGAGGGAGAGGATAGCTGTATTTAATAGTAATCTGATTGAGACCACGGTAATCAATACACGGGCGTAAACCCCCATCACAAAAAAGAAACTCGAGGACGCAGGGGAAGTGGACGGCTGTATGTATCCCTGTCTCAAGGATTCGGTGACGTATGTCTCCATAGCAGCCGTCTCCTCCTGAGACAGAGGATACACATGGCTACGAGGGAGCGCACCGCCAACCTGGAGGTCTATCGCACAATCCCCCTGTCGATGAGGTGGTAATTGAGTCGCCTTCTTCTTACAGAAGGCGCGTGCCAAATCGGCATACTCAGGAGGAATGTGCATTGTGGGCATTTGGTTCGGACTTTCCACCGTCGTTGCCCCTACGGAAACACCTACACACCCCCCCACACACTGATCAGACCATCCCTTGAGAGCCCTCTGTTGCCATGAAATGTTGGGGTCATGAGATATTAACCAGGGAAGCCCCAACACCACAGGAAACGCAGGAGAGTCAATTAAATACAATTGTATAGTCTCCTCATGACCCTTCTGCGTCTTCATCTTCAGTGGCGCTGTGACCTCCCTAATCAATCCCGACCCAAAAGGCCGGCTATCTAGGGCATGGATAGGGAAGGGCACATCGACTGGTAATATTGGGATTCCTAACTTATAAGAGAAATGGCGATCGATAAAATTCCCAGCTGCGCCTGAATCGACTAGCGCCTTATGCTGGGTGTAAGAAGAAACCTCTGGAAACACAACTTGAATACACATATGAACAACAGAGAGCTCTGGGTGAGTTGGGGCCTTACTCACCTGAAATGACTCATCAGTGCGTTGCCTGCTGCCTCGATTCCGAGGAGACCCTCCCCAGCACCGAACCGCCGTGTGTCCTCGGCGGCCACAGTTGGTGCAGGGGACAGCCCCTCTCCTGGCCTCCCTACTACCAGCACCCCCGAGCTCCATAGGGCTCGGCTCGGAAGTGCTGGGGGATGGAATGGACGGCCCCAACTCCGGACGTCCGCGGGTAGCCAACAGGGTATCCAGGCGAATCGACATGTCCACCAGCTGATCGAAGCTTAGGTTGGTGTCCCTGCAGGCAAACTCTCGACGAACGTCCTCTCTTAAGCTGAACCTGTAGTGATCGATGAGGGCCCTCTCATTCCCTCCCGAATTGGCAGCCAGAGTCCGGAAGTCCAGTGCGAATTCCTGCGCGCTCCTCTTCCCCTGTCTGAGGTGGAATAGACGCTCACCCGCCGCTTCCCCTCCGGGGGATGATCGAACACCGCCCTGAAGCGGCGGGTGAACTCCGCATAGTTCACAGTAGCGGCGTCTATTCCTCCCCACTCGGCGTTGGCCCACTCCAGCGCCTTGCCGGACAGACAGGAGATGAGGGCGGACACACTCTCGTATCCCGAGGGTGCCGGGTGGATGGTTGCCAGGTAAAGTTCCACTTGGAGCAGGAAACCCTGGCACCCGGCTGTGGTGCCATCATAAGCCCTCGGGAGCGAGAGCCGAATCCCACTGGACTCCAGATGTGAAACGATAGGAGTGGCCGATGGTGGTGGTATCGTTGGAGGAGGTGTGGGCAAACCTCCTCTCTCCCATCGTCTCAAGGTGTTCATCACCCCTTCCATGGCGGCACCAAGATCCTGAAGCATAGCTGCCTGTTGTAAAACGCGCTCCTCCAGTGATCCGGTCGGTTCCTGCTGACTCCATGTTGATGGTGTGTGATTCTGTCACGACTGTCAGTGAGATGCGGTTGAAGAAGTCAGGCGCAGGACACAGTACTCTCGGAAACATACTTTAATCGGATACGAACACAGAATAACTCCACACAGGGAGGGAAATACCCGCTCACAAATGACATACGTGAAGGGAAACAATCACACACAAGATCCCGATGAGAGACAGGGGTAATTATAGGGCAACAATCAAACATAATGGGGAACAGGTGTAAACAATACAGACAAAACTAGACAGACACCGAAAACATCGATCGGCAGCAGCTAGTACTCCGGGGACGACGAACGCCGAAGCCTGCCCGAGCAAGGAGGAGGTGCAGCCTCGGCAGAATCCGTGACTGTTGCTGGTATTTTGACCCATTCCTCCATGCAGATCTCCTCTAGAGCAGTGATGTTTTGGGGCTGTCGCTGGGCAACACGGACTTTCAACTCCCTCCAAAGATTTTCTATGGGGTTGAGATCTGGAGACTGGCTAGGCCACTCCAGGACCTTGAAATGCTTCTTACGAAGCCACTCCTTCGTTGCCCGGGCGGTGTGTTTGGGATCATTGTCATGCTGAAAGACCCAGCCACGTTTCATCTTCAATGCCCTTGCTGATGGAAGGAGGTTTTCACTCAAAATCTCACGATACATGGCCCCATTCATTCTTTCCTTTACACGGATCAGTCGTCCTGGTCCCTTTGCAGAAAAACAGCCCCAAAGCATGATGTTTCCACCCCCATGCTTCACAATAGGTATGGTGTTCTTTGGATGCAACTCAGCATTCTTTGTCCTCCAAACACGACAAGTTGAGTTTTTACCAAAAGGTTCTATTTTGGTTTCATCTGACCATATGACATTCTCCCAATCCTCTTCTGGATCATCCAAATGCACTCTAGCAAACTTCAGACAGGCCTGGACATGTACTGGCTTAAGCAGGGGGACACGTCTTGCACTGCAGGATTTGAGTCCCTGGCGGCGTAGTGTGTAACTGATGGTAGGCTTTGTTACTTTGGTCCCGGCTCTCTGCAGGTCATTCACTAGGTCCCCCCGTGTGGTTCTGGGATTTTTGCTCACCGTTCTTGTGATCATTTTGACCCCACGGGGTGAGATCTTGCGTGGAGCCCCAGATCGAGGGAGATTATCAGTGGTCTTGTATGTTTTCCATTTCCTAATAATTGCTCCCACAGTTGATTTCTTCAAACCAAGCTGCTTACCTATTGCAGATTCAGTCTTCCCAGCCTGGTGCAGGTCTACAATTTTGTTTCTGGTGTCCTATGACAGGTCTTTGGTCTTGGCCCTAGTGGAGTTTTGAGTGTGACTGTTTGAGGTTGTGGACAGGTGTCTTTTATACTGATAACAAGTTCAAACAGTTGCCATTAATACAGGTAACGAGTGGAGGACAGAGGAGCCTCTTAAAGAAGAAGTTACAGGTCTGTGAGAGCCAGAAATCTTGCTTGTTTGTAGGTGACCAAATACTTATTTTCCACCATCATTTGCAAATAAATTCATAAAAAATCCTACAATGTGATTTTCTGGATTTTATTTTCTCAATTTGTCTGTCATAGTTGACGTGTACCTATGATGAAAATTACAGGCCTCTCTCATCTTTTTAAGTGGGAGAACTTGCACAATTGGTGGCTGACTAAATACTTTTTTTCCCCACTGTAATGTATTCCTTCTCTTTGAGCCATGTAAATATTGTTCTTCTTTTGTTATTATCAGCTAAGCCATTACAATTATAACTGGCTATACTTATTTCACCACACACCATAATGAGATACAAGTTTCAAATCTATTTATCATTATAAATGTTTGCAAATTTACCAATAAAAAATACCTTAGAGATTGAGTGTCCATATAGCTGTACCATGATATTTGCATTGCTACTAAGTAACCCTCCAATTGTTCTCCACTAATCCCCCCGCTAAAGCCCCTCCCCATCCCAAGTTGGGCCGTCATCCCAGTAATCGGACCACCCCCGTCCCCCCGGATCCCTAGGCCCCTGAGAGGCCAGGACCCGTCCATCGAAAACAGCACACAGTGCCACCCACAAAACAGAAGCAGGTCAACCGCCAAAAGCATTTCCAATGCTCTCACCTCAATATATATATACAGTTATTTAAAAATATATATCTATTCAAATATCTTACATATCTTATTTTCCATAATTATCAATTAATATGCATACTAATGTTGGCAGTTCATGCGTAGGATTGTTACCTATAACCCGGATTGCCATTCTATTACATTACATTTTTGACAAGCAATTATTATTTTAGCAAACAATTATTGTGGTTCATCCTATATTCTCCCTAACATCCTTACCCCCTTAAAACAGATGTGGGATAAACACACACACACATACTCTAACACACTCAACTCCTTTCCTCCACAATCAACAATAAGATCAGATGCTCAACGGTTGTTACATCCCAGAGCCCAACTCAAGAAAGGACCTGATTTACGAATGCATATACAGTTCAGCTCTTTGAGAAAGTATGCAAGATTGAGCATAAATTGACAACAATGTGAGATTTGATTAATCTATGTCAAGTCCTAGGTGATGGAGATCAGATCCACCCTCTTCACCTGAGACACAAACCTTAATCTTAGGTCATCCAATTTATTTTCAAATGATTGAACATTGGCTAATAGGATTGATGGAAGAGGCAGTTTACTCGCTCGACATCGGATCCTTACAAGGCACCCTGACCTACGTCCACGATATCTCTCTTTCTTATGTGAATGACGGGGATTTGGGCCTTGTCGGGTGTCTGTAGAATATCCTTTGTGCCCGACTCGTTGAAGAAAAAATCTTAGTCCAATACGAGGTGAATAATCACTGTCCTGATATCCAGAAGCTCTTTTTGGTCATAAGAGATGGTGGCAGAAACATTATGTACAGAATCAATTACAAATAACACGAAAAAACACACATAATAGTACAATTGGTTAGAGGGCTGTAAAACGGCAGCCATCTTCTCCGGCACCAATCATTCCTGTCCTGCAGTAAAATGTACATGGAGTTACATGGACTCACTCTGTGTGAAATTATAGGGGTTGAAATGATTTTTGAATGACTACACCTTTCTCTGTCCCCCATACATACAACATCTGTTAGGTCCCTCAGTCAAGTATTGAATTTCAAGCACAGATTCAACTACAAAGACCAGGGAGCTTTTCGAAAGCCTCATAAAGAAGGGCAGTTATTGGTAGCTGGTTAACAATAACAAATCAGACATTGAATATCTCTTTAAGCATGGTCAAGTTAATAATTATCCTGTGGATGTTGTATTAAACCAGCCAGACACGTCAAAGATACAGTCGTCCTTCTGAACTGAGCTGCAGGAGAGGAATGAAACTGCTCAGGGATGTCACCATGGTGATTTAAAAACAGCGACAGAGTACAATGGCTGTGACGGCCGAAAACTGAGAATGGATCAACAACATTGTAGTGACTTCACAATAATAGTGAAAGGAAGAATACAAATATTCAGAATACAATTATTCCAAAACATGCATTTTGTATTGAACAAGGCGCTAAATGAATACTGCAAAAAAAGTATTTTCAAGCATGGTGGTGGCTGCATCATGGTATGGGTATGCTTTGGTATCGGCAAATACTGGGGAGTTGTTTCAGGATAAAAAGAAATGTGATTGAGCTAAGTACAGGCAAGACCTTAGAGGAAAGCCTGCTTCAGTCTGCTTTCCACCAGACACTGGGAGAGGAATTCACCTTTCAGCAGGACAATAACCTGCAACACAAGGCCAAATATACACTGGAGTTGCTTACCAAAAAGATAGTGAATGTTCAAGTTACAGTTTTGACTTAAATCTGCTTAAAATGTATGGCAAGTTTTGATAATTGCTGTGTAGCCATGATCCACAACATCTTTACAGAGCTTGAAGCATTTTGAAAATAATAAATATTGCGCAATCCAGGTGTGCAAATCTCTTAGAGACTTACCCAGAAAGACTCACAGCTGTAATCCAGGTGTAGAGATTTACCCAGAAAGACTCACAGCTGTAATCCAGGTGTAGAGATTTACCCAGAAAGACTCACAGCTGTAATCCAGGTGTAGAGATTTACCCAGAAAGACTCACAGCTGTAATCGCTGCTAAAGGTGATCTAACATGTAATGACTCAGGGAGCTGAATACTTATGCAACGACTATATTTTAATTATTACATCTTCCAATTTGACACTTCAGAGTATTTTGTGTAGATTGTTGACAAAAAAATTCCAATTAAATCTATTTTAATCCCACTTTGTAACAATAATATGTGAAGAAATCCAATAGGTCTGAATACTTTTGCAAGGCACTGTATATAAACAGTAGAACATTATAAATATACAAAGTAGAACATTATAAATATACAAAGTAGAACATTACCAGGGAGCGGTATAGTATTGTAACGAGCCTGTAAGGCCACCAAAACGCGCACGTAGTTTGTTGACTAGCGTCTTTTTTTTATTTTTTAAATCTTCAACATAGGAATGTTACCAAAAAGAACTTAATGAAACTGGTTACAATTGACGGAGTCACCCATAATTCACCAAATGATATTTTGAAGGAGGAAACAAAGTACTTTAAGCATATGTTTTCTTTTCAGTCGCCTCCATCTCCTCTAACTGAAGCTAATTGTAGAGATTTTTTTTCTATTGATAATGTCAAATTAACAGCCACACAGAAAGACTCATGTGAAGGTGAAATTACAGAGGAGGAACTTCTGGATGCAATTAAAGACTTTAAGTCCGGGAAAACTCCAGGGTTGGATGGCATACCAGTCGAGGTATACCAAACCTTTTTTGATATACTCAGAGGACCGTTATTAGCATGTTTTAACCACTCCTATGTAAGTGGTAGATTATCAGACACTCAAGAAGAAGGTCTGATCTCATTATTACTGAAACAGCATACAAGTGGAAAATATAAAGATCCAGTCCATTTAAAAATTGGAGGCCCCTTACACTTCAATGTTGTGATGCAAAAATCCTAGCAAAATGTATAGCGCATAGAATTAAAAAGGTATTGTCGGATATTATTCATTCTAATCAGACAGGTTTTTTACATGGAAGATACATTGGAGATAATATAAGGCAAGTACTGGAAACAATAGAACACTATGGAAAATATGGGAAACCAGGTCTGCTATTCATAGCAGACTTCAAAAAGGCATTTGATAAAGTTCGACTGGGGTTTATATGTAAATGCCTGGAGCATTTCAATTTTGGAGAATCTCTTATAAAATAGGTCAAAATCATATATAGTAACCCTAGGTGTAAAATAGTAAATAATGGCTATTTCTCAGAAAGTTTTAAACTGTCAAGAGGAGTGAAACAAGGTTGTCCACTATCGGCATATCTATTTATTGTGGTCATCGAGATGTTAGCTATTAAAATCAGATCCAATAATAATATCAGAGGATTAGAAATCCAGGGCTTAAAAACAAAGGTGTCATTGTACGCTGATGATGGCCGGCAGGGATGTAGAGCATGGCGTTTGCAACGCCAGGGTTGTGGGTTCGATTCCCACGGGGGGGGGGGGGGGGCAGTATATAAAATAAAAATAATAATGTAAGTCGCTCTGGATAAGAGTGTCTGCTAAATGACTAAAATGTAAAATGTAAAATGTATGATTCATGTTTTCTTTTAAATACACAACTAGAATCCCTCCACAGCCTCATAGAGGATCTAGATACATTTTCTAACCTCTCTGGATTACAACCAAATTATGACAAATGTACTATATTACGTATTGGATCACTAAAAAATATAAATTTTACATTACCATGTAGTTTACCAATAAAATGGTCTGATGGTGATGTGGATATACTCGGAATACATATCCCAAAGGAAATAAATGATCTCACTTCAATACATTTTAATAGAAAGTTAGCAAAAATAGATAAGATCTTGCTACCATGGAAAGGAAAATACCTGTCAATTTGTGGAAAAATCACCCTGATTAACTCTTTAGTATTATCCCAGTTTACCTATTTGCTTATGGTCTTGCCTACGCCTAGCGAACAGTTTTTTAAATTATATGAGAAAAAAATATTCAATTTTATTTGGAACGGCAAGCCAGACAAAATTAAAAGGGCATATTTATATAATGAATATGAATTCAGAGGACAGAAATTATTAAATATTAAAGCATTCACTAAAAGCTTCAGTCATACAAAAGTTATACTTCAATCCGAACTGGTTCTCAAGCAAATTAGTAAGATTGTCTCACCCAATGTTCAAGAAAGGCCTTTTTCCCTTTATTCAGATTACAACAACTAATTTGCAGTTATTTGAAAAGGAAATCATCTCCCAAATATCACTATTTCTAAAACAAGCCATAGAAAGTTGGTTGCAATTTCAATTTAATCCTCCAGAAACGACAGAACAAATAATGCAACAAATATTGTGGTCAAATTCAAATATACTAATTGACAAAAAACCTTTATTTTTTGACAGAATGTTTAAAAAAGGTATAATCTTCGTAAATGATATCATCGGTAGGACTGGTGGAGTTATGTCGCACATGCAGCTAACAAAAACATATGGAAATGTCTGCTCTACCCAAAATTACAACCAAATAATTGCAGCCTTACCGCAAAAGTGGAAGCGGAAAGTGGAAGGGGGAGAAAGTAAGGAACTTGTCTGTCGGCCTTGCATTAAAGAACATAATTGGTTAAGGAAAACTGTGATAAATAAAAAAGTATATCAGTTTCACTTAAGGACCAAAGGATTGACAGCCGTCCCATATAGATTGCAAAATAGTTGGGAAGAGATCTTTGACGTACCGATCCCATGGCATAGTGTTTATGAACTGACATGCAAAACGACACCGGATTCAAAAATTAGAATCAATCAATTTAAATTATTATATAAGATTCTTGCTACCAATAGAATGTTATTTATATGGGGGATACAATCTTCCCAGCTCTGCAGGTTTTGCTGTGAAGAGACAGAATCATTAGATCATTTGTTTTGGTTCTGTCCATTTGTAGCTTGTTTTTGGACCCAGGTCCAGGAATGGCTAAAGGATTGCAATATTTACCTGGAGCTAACCTTGCAGATAGCATTACTGGGTGATCTGCAAAGTCATAGTCAATCAATCAATAATATAATAATACTTTTAGCAAAAATGTTTATTTTTAATTCACAATCTGTAGAAGCAATGAGAATAGAAAGGTTCAGAACTTTTGTAAAACATCACAGTACAGTTCAAAAATATATGGCAAATAGAAATCCTATATGGATGGTGTTAAGAGATAGATGGGAGGTGTTGAATGGAGTTGAAGGATGGGACTAATAACAAATAACAACAAATAATAACAAGATAACTAATAATGTAGGCATACTGTGTCCATAATAAGTATATAGGTTGTATGTTGGGAGCTTTTGGGAAGGAGCACAGTTAGAAAGATATGGCATATAGAAGCAAACCGGATGGACACCATGAAAATGATCGGAGAGGTTGAGAGTAGAAGTAGTTCAGGAGCAAAAAATAAAAAAATAAAAAAATATATAATAGAATTATTGTAAAATTAACTCTGTCCATAAGGTGTAGATAGTAAGTATAGACCGGAAGTAGAGGCCTGGGCATTGTTGTTCACTAATTTACTCCAAGTAGGGAAAGGATGGCGGGGTTGAAAGTAATAAAGGGGAGTTTATATAAAAATATATATAAAAAAAAAATCTAACAAAAAACAAAATAAACAGTCTAGGACACTGATTTCCCATAAAATAATCAAGTTGTAATTTATTTGGATGAACACAGACAGTGCACCCCAGCACAGACCCGCCTCACCAAAACCTCTCCCTCAGCATACCCCAGCATCCTCACATACAGCAACTCATCTGCTGGGCTGAGAGACTTTCGAATGTGTAAAACATTACAGTATAAACTAAATATGTTCATGTTTAACCATGTGATCTATATTTCAATATTTACATCAAACACCTGTCCTCTCTTTCCCTCTCTCCCCCATTTCTCTATCCTTCCATCTTTCTATTCCTCCCCTTTAAAGAGAAAGAGAAGAATCCTCCCTTCCCTCTCTCTCCTCTGACTCTCATGGACCGGCTTCTCTGCAGCCCCGCCTTCCTCTCTCTCTCTCTCTCTCGTTCCTTTTCTCTCTCTTTCTCCTGATGCTGCACCTGCTGATTATCAGTAGCCGCATGTCCTCCTGAAAGAGAGAGAGAGGGGGGGAGGGAGAGAGGAGGGAGAGAGAGAGGGGAGGGGAGAGAGAGAGGGAGGGAGAGAGGGAGGGAGGAGAAAGGAGGGAGAGAGAGAGGGGAGGGGAGAGAGGGGGAGGGGAGAGAGGGAGGAGGAGGAAAGGAGGGGGAGAGAGAGGGGGAGGGGAGGGAGAGAGGGAGGAGAAAGAGGGGGAGGTGAGAGAGAGAGGGAGGGAGAGAGAGGAGAGGGAGGGGAGAAAGAGGGGGGAGAGGAGAGGGGGAGGGGAGAGAGGAGGGGGAGAGAGGGAGGAGAAGAGGGGAGGGGAGAGAGAGAGGGAGGGGGGAGAAAGGGGGAGAGAGGGAGTGGAAAGAGAGAGAGGGAGGAGTCAGAGAGGGAGTGGGAGAATGAGAGGGAGGGGGAGAAGGAGAGAGAGCAATAGAAGGGGTTGCAATTGGGGAAGAGAGGGAGGGAGGGAGTCAGAGAGGGAGGGTGAAAAATACTACATTGAAATATATTCTTCCTTATACTGTAACTGTCACTCAGAAAACAAACACACCCTCACCCCCCCAGACCCACCTGCCAAGCATCGACCTCCTGCGACAGCGCCACCTTGTGTTGAACGGTGTTCAGCAGCTGCTGGGTCAGACTGTCTCTCTCCGCACGCACCATACTCACCTCGCTCTCCAGGGAGCTACACACATAGAGAGAGAGAGTACCATCACCTGTATTAAGTTAGAATATATTTATATTCTATTTGATCTATGGCTTTACATTTGTCTCATTAAGTTGTGTTCTCTCCTCTCTCTCTCTCTCTCTCTCTCTCTCCTCTCTCTCTCTTTCTCTCTCCTCTCCATCTCTCTCTCTCTCTCTATCTCTCTCCTCTCTCTCTCTCTCTCTCTCTCTCCCTCTCTTCTCTATATATATATATCTCCTCTCTCTCTCTCTCCCTCTCTCTCTCTCTAT
>NC_140011.1:46624675-46669751 GCF_964263955.1 Coregonus lavaretus | reverse complement strand
GTGGGGTTTTAGGCTGGGTATCTGTAAAGCACTGCTACGTCGCCTGCTCTGTGGGGTTTTAGGCTGGGTATCTGCTCTGTGGGGTTTTAGGCTGGGTATCTGCTCTGTGGGGTTTTAGGATGGGTATCTGCTCTGTGGGGTTTTAGGCTGGGTATCTGTAAAGCACTGCTGCGTCGCCTGCTCTGTGGGGTTTTAGGCTGGGTATCTGTAAAGCACTGCTGCGTCGCCTGCTCTGTGAGGTTTTAGGCTGGGTATCTGTAAAGCACTGCTGCGTCGCCTGCTCTGTGGGGTTTTAGGCTGGGTATCTGCTCTGTGGGGTTTTAGGCTGGGTATCTGCTCTGTGGGGTTTTAGGATGGGTATCTGCTCTGTGGGGTTTTAGGCTGGGTATCTGTAAAGCACTGCTGCGTCGCCTGCTCTGTGGGGTTTTAGGCTGGGTATCTGTAAAGCACTGCTGTTTCACTTTTAGGCTGGGTATCTGTAAAGCACTGCTGCGTCGCCTGCTCTGTAGGGTTTTAGGCTGGGTATCTGTAAAGCACTGCTGCGTCGCCTGCTCTGTGGGGTTTTAGGCTGGGTATCTGTAAATCACTGCTGCGTCGCCTGCTCTGTGGGGTTTAAGGCTGGGTATCTGTAAAGCACTGCTGCGTCGCCTGCTCTGTGGGGTTTTAGGCTGGGTATCTGTAAAGCACTGCTGCGTCGCCTGCTCTGTGGGGTTTTAGGCTGGGTCTCTGTAAAGCACTGCTGCGTCGCCTGCTCTGTGGGGTTTTAGGCTGGGTATCTGTAAAGCACTGCTGCGTCGCCTGCTCTGTGGGGTTTTAGGCTGGGTATCTGCTCTGTGGGGTTTTAGGCTGGGTATCTGTAAAGCACTGCTGCGTCGCCTGCTCTGTGGGGTTTTAGGCTGGGTATCTGTAAAGCACTGCTGCGTCGCCTGCTCTGTGGGGTTTTAGGCTGGGTATCTGCTCTGTGGGGTTTTAGGATGGGTATCTGCTCTGTGGGGTTTTAGGCTGGGTATCTGCTCTGTGGGGTTTTAGGCTGGGTATCTGTAAAGCACTGCTGCGTCGCCTGCTCTGTGGGGTTTAAGGCTGGGTATCTGTAAAGCACTGCTGTTTCACTTTTAGGATGGGTATCTGCTCTGTGGGGTTTTAGGCTGGGTATCTGCTCTGTGGGGTTTTAGGCTGGGTATCTGTAAAGCACTGCTGCGTCGCCTGCTCTGTGGGGTTTTAGGATGGGTATCTGTAAAGCACTGCTGCGTCGCCTGCTCTGTGGGGTTTTAGGCTGGGTATCTGTAAAGCACTGCTGCGTCGCCTGCTCTGTGGGGTTTTAGGCTGGGTATCTGCTCTGTGGGGTTTTAGGCTGGGTATCTGCTCTGTGGGGTTTTAGGATGGGTATCTGTAAAGCACTGCTGCGTCGCCTGCTCTGTGGGGTTTTAGGCTGGGTATCTGTAAAGCACTGCTGTTTCACTTTTAGGCTGGGTATCTGTAAAGCACTGCTGCGTCGCCTGCTCTGTAGGGTTTTAGGCTGGGTATCTGTAAAGCACTGCTGCGTCGCCTGCTCTGTGGGGTTTTAGGCTGGGTATCTGTAAAGCACTGCTGTTTCACTTTTAGGCTGGGTATCTGCTCTTTGGGGTTTTAGGCTGGGTATCTGCTCTGTGGGGTTTTAGGCTGGGTATCTGTAAAGCACTGCTGCGTCGCCTGCTCTGTGGGGTTTTAGGCTGGGTATCTGTAAAGCACTGCTGTTTCACTTTTAGGCTGGGTATCTGCTCTTTGGGGTTTTAGGCTGGGTATCTGTAAAGCACTGCTGTTTCACTTTTAGGCTGGGTATCTGTAAAGCACTGCTGCGTCGCCTGCTCTGTAGGGTTTTAGGCTGGGTATCTGTAAAGCACTGCTGCGTCGCCTGCTCTGTGGGGTTTTAGGCTGGGTATCTGTAAAGCACTGCTGCGTCGCCTGCTCTGTGGGGTTTTAGGCTGGGTATCTGTAAAGCACTGCTGCGTCGCCTGCTCTGTGGGGTTTTAGGCTGGGTATCTGTAAAGCACTGCTGCGTCGCCTGCTCTGTGGGGTTTTAGGCTGGGTATCTGTAAAGCACTGCTGCGTCGCCTGCTCTGTGGGGTTTTAGGCTGGGTATCTGTAAAGCACTGCTGCGTCGCCTGCTCTTTGGGGTTTAAGGCTGGGTATCTGTAAAGCACTGCTGATGTGAAAAGGACTTTATAAATACACTTGATTAATTAGTGGATTTGCTACACAATCTCCCTCTGGGCCACCATAATCACGTCGTACACAATCTCCCTCTGGGCCAGCATAATCACGTCGTACACAATCTCCCTCTGGGCCACCATAATCACGTCGTTCTTCAACTGGTCATTCAGTACAGTACTGTTTCCGTTAAATGTTCTGCTGTACTGAACAGAGCCCAGATGTCGGGAGAGCTGGGTCCGTATGACACCTGTTCTGCTGTTCTGAACAGAGCCCAGATGTCGGGAGAGCTGGGTCCGTATGACACCTGTTCTGCTTTACTGAACAGAGCCCAGATGTCGGGAGAGCTGGGTCCGTATGACACCTGTTCTGCTGTTCTGAACAGAGCCCAGATGTCGGGAGAGCTGGGTCCGTATGACACCTGTTCTGCTGTTCTGAACAGAGCCCAGATGTCGGGAGAGCTGGGTCCGTATGACACCTGTTCTGCTGTACTGAACAGAGCCCAGATGTCGGGAGAGCTGGGTCCGTATGTATCAAGTGTCTCAGAGTAGCAGTACTGATCTAGAATCAGGTCCCCCGTTCCATACAATCTTATTCATGATGATCCTAGATCACCACTCCAGCTCACCTGTACCCGGTGGATTGGTAACCTTCAGGTTTCTCGCCGTCGAAGGGGCGGACCTCGTTCAGGATAAGCCCTGTCTCTGCTGCCATGGCGACCACCTGCCAGCTGTTGTGCCACTCTCTCATTGGCCGGTCGGCTGGAGTCCCGCCCTGCCCGTTGCACAGAGACACAAGCACCTCCCCTTCCTCCTTCAGTACCCCCACACAGCTACACACACACACAAAAACACCACACACACACACAGAAACACCACACACACACACAAAAACACCACACACACACACTTAGAGGTGAGATGAGATTCAACAGTGTTCTGTCTGTGTGTGTCTCACCTGAGGAAGAAGAGTTTGAGCAGCAGCCTGTTCTTCATCACGCCACTCTTCCGACCGCAGTGAGGGAAGTTAAAGATGACACGGTCAAACTGTCGACCACGCAGACACAAACATTCTGACAGCCGTGTACAATCCACCTCAAACAGCACCTCCCCACCTGACACAAACACACACACACATTAGACCAACAGCACCTCCCCACCTGACACAAACACACATTAGACCAACAGCACATAAACACAAACCAGATTAGAACCCCCCCCCACCCAGTGTGTGATGGTGTCAGAGATGCCCCCTTACACAGACAGAAACCATTCAAACGTAAATGGCTTGAGTCGTCTTAAATTTATCCACCATCTTTAATGGTGTGGTTGTTGTGGGCGGAGCTACCTGGGTGTGTGGTGGTGTGGTTGTTGTGGGCGGAGCTACCTGGGTGTGTGGTGGTGTGGTTGTTGTGGGCGGAGCTACCTGGGTGTGTGATGGTGTGGTTGTTGTGGGCGGAGCTACCTGGGTGTGTGATGGTGTGTGTGTTGTGGGTGGAGCTACCTGAGTGTGTGATGGTGTGTATGTTGTGGGCGGAGCTACCTGAGTGTGTGATGGTGTGTATGTTGTGGGCGGAGCCGTGTTGTCGTAGCGCCTCCTCTCTGGTCTGGAGACAGGTTGCCGTGATCCTCAAACCCCTCCCCCTTGTGATGTCATCAATCCCCCTTGTGATGTCATCTGTCTCCGTGGCGACAATCCGGCTCAGTGCAGCAGAGAACGAGAAGTTCCCCTCTCCAACCAGAAGCACCGTCTCGCCGCCTTCTGATGATGTCATCACTCTGATCTACAGGATAGAGGATACGTTTTACAGGGACTGTTGACATTCATCCACATTTCCGTAAAAAGTGCCAGTTTTGCCAGCCTGCTAATTTTCAACTGCAGTCCCTGGGCAGGTTATTGAAAACCCTTCAAATGAAAACAGAAACAGACAATAAGTACATGCTGTGCGGCTCAGTTGGTAGAGCATGGAACTTGCAACACCAGGATCATGGGTTCGATTCCTGCTGGGGCCACCCATACAAAAATGTATGAATGCATGACTATAAGTCACGTTGGATGACAGTGCTAAATGGCATATATTACAGGGGTGGCAGGTAGCCTAGTGGTTAAGAGCGTTGGGCCAGTAACCGAAAGGTCGCTGATTCAAGCTGAAAAATCAGTCCATGTGCCCTTGAGCAAGGCACTTTACCCTAATGGCTCATGTAATTCTCTCTGGATAAGAGCTTCTGCTATATAAATACAATGTAATCACAGAGTTCAACAGGACAAGAACAGCCAGATCAATAACACAGCCAGATCAATAACACAGCCAGATCAACAGGACAAGAACAGACAGATCAAGAACACAGCCAGATCAACAGGACAAGAACAGACAGATCAAGAACACAGCCAGATCAACAGGACAAGAACAGACAGATCAACAGGACAATAACACAGCCAGATCAACAGGACAAGAACAGACAGATCAACAGGACAAGAACACAGCCAGATCAACAGGACAATAACACAGCCAGATCAACAGGACAAGAACACAGACAGATCAACAGGACAACAACACAGCCAGATCAATAACACAACAACACAGCCAGATCAACAGGACAACAACACAGCCAGATCAACAGGACAATAACACAGCCAGATCAACAGGACAAGAACACAGCCAGATCAACAGGACAACAACACAGCCAGATCAATAACACAACAACACAGCCAGATCAACAGGACAATAACACAGCCAGATCAACAGGACAAGAACACAGCCAGATCAACAGGACAAGAACACAGCCAGATCAACAGGACAATAACACAGCCAGATCAACAGGACAACAACACAGCCAGATCAACAGGACAACAACACAGCCAGATCAACAGGACAATAACACAGCCAGATCAACAGGACAAGAACAGCCAGATCAACAGGACAAGAACACAGCCAGATCAACAGGACAATAACACAGCCAGATCAACAGGACAAGAACACAGCCAGATCAACAGGACAACAACACAGCCAGATCAACAGGACAAGAACACAGCCAGATCAACAGGACAAGAACACAGCCAGATCAACAGGACAAGAACACAGCCAGATCAACAGGACAAGAACACAGCCAGATCAAAAGGACAAGAACACAGCCAGATCAACAGGACAAGAACAGACAGATCAACAGGACAATAACACAGCCAGATCAACAGGACAAGAACACAGCCAGATCAACAGGACAAGAACAGCCAGATCAACAGGACAAGAACACAGCCAGATCAACAGGACAAGAACACAGCCAGATCAACAGGACAATAACACAGCCAGATCAACAGGACAAGAACACAGCCAGATCAACAGGACAAGAACACAGCCAGATCAACAGGACAAGAACACAGCCAGATCAACAGGACAAGAACAGACAGATCAACAGGACAAGAACACAGACAGATCAACAGGACAAGAACACAGACAGATCAACAGGACAACAACACAGCCAGATCAATAACACAACAACACAGCCAGATCAACAGGACAACAACACAGCCAGATCAACAGGACAAGAACACAGCCAGATCAACAGGACAAGAACACAGCCAGATCAACAGGACAAGAACACAGCCAGATCAACAGGACAATAACACAGACAGATCAACAGGACAATAACACAGCCAGATCAACAGGACAAGAACACAGCCAGATCAACAGGACAATAACACAGACAGATCAACAGGACAATAACACAGCCAGATCAACAGGACAAGAACACAGCCAGATCAACAGGACAAGAACACAGCCAGATCAACAGGACAAGAACACAGCCAGATCAACAGGACAAGAACAGACAGATCAACAGGACAAGAACACAGACAGATCAACAGGACAAGAACACAGACAGATCAACAGGACAACAACACAGCCAGATCAATAACACAACAACACAGCCAGATCAACAGGACAACAACACAGCCAGATCAACAGGACAAGAACACAGCCAGATCAACAGGACAAGAACACAGCCAGATCAACAGGACAAGAACAGCCAGATCAATAACACAACAACACTTGACAGCCAGATCAATAACTCAACAACACTTGACAGCCAGATCAATAACACAACAACACTTGACAGCCAGATCAATAACACAACAACATTTGACAGCCAGATCAATAACTCAACAACACTTGACAGCTAGATCAACAACACTTGACAGACAGATCAACAACACTTGACAGCCAGATCAACAACACTTGACAGCCAGATCAACAACACTTGACAGACAGATCAACAACACTTGACAGACAGATCAACAACACTTGACAGACAGATCAACAACACTTGACAGACAGATCAACAACACTTGACAGCCAGATCAATAACACAGCCAGATCAATAACACAGCCAGATCAACAGGACAAGAACAGACAGATCAAGAACACAGCCAGATCAACAGGACAAGAACAGCCAGATCAACAGGACAAGAACACAGCCAGATCAACAGGACAACAACACAGCCAGATCAACAGGACAACAACACAGCCAGATCAACAGGACAATAACACAGCCAGATCAACAGGACAAGAACACAGCCAGATCAACAGGACAACAACACAGCCAGATCAATAACACAACAACACAGCCAGATCAACAGGACAATAACACAGCCAGATCAACAGGACAAGAACACAGCCAGATCAACAGGACAAGAACACAGCCAGATCAACAGGACAATAACACAGCCAGATCAACAGGACAACAACACAGCCAGATCAACAGGACAACAACACAGCCAGATCAACAGGACAAGAACACAGCCAGATCAACAGGACAAGAACAGCCAGATCAACAGGACAAGAACACAGCCAGATCAACAGGACAATAACACAGCCAGATCAACAGGACAATAACACAGCCAGATCAACAGGACAAGAACAGCCAGATCAACAGGACAAGAACACAGCCAGATCAACAGGACAATAACACAGCCAGATCAACAGGACAAGAACACAGCCAGATCAACAGGACAACAACACAGCCAGATCAACAGGACAAGAACACAGCCAGATCAACAGGACAAGAACAGACAGATCAACAGGACAATAACACAGCCAGATCAACAGGACAAGAACACAGCCAGATCAACAGGACAAGAACAGCCAGATCAACAGGACAAGAACACAGCCAGATCAACAGGACAAGAACACAGCCAGATCAACAGGACAATAACACAGACAGATCAACAGGACAATAACACAGCCAGATCAACAGGACAAGAACACAGCCAGATCAACAGGACAAGAACACAGCCAGATCAACAGGACAAGAACATAGCCAGATCAACAGGACAAGAACAGACAGATCAACAGGACAAGAACACAGACAGATCAACAGGACAAGAACACAGACAGATCAACAGGACAACAACACAGCCAGATCAACAGGACAAGAACACAGCCAGATCAACAGGACAATAACACAGACAGATCAACAGGACAATAACACAGCCAGATCAACAGGACAAGAACACAGCCAGATCAACAGGACAAGAACACAGCCAGATCAACAGGACAAGAACAGACAGATCAACAGGACAAGAACACAGACAGATCAACAGGACAACAACACAGCCAGATCAATAACACAACAACACAGCCAGATCAACAGGACAACAACACAGCCAGATCAACAGGACAAGAACACAGCCAGATCAACAGGACAAGAACACAGCCAGATCAACAGGACAATAACACAGACAGATCAACAGGACAATAACACAGCCAGATCAACAGGACAACAACACAGCCAGATCAACAGGACAAGAACACAGCCAGATCAACAGGACAAGAACACAGCCAGATCAACAGGACAATAACACAGACAGATCAACAGGACAATAACACAGCCAGATCAACAGGACAAGAACACAGCCAGATCAACAGGACAAGAACACAGCCAGATCAACAGGACAAGAACAGACAGATCAACAGGACAAGAACACAGACAGATCAACAGGACAAGAACACAGACAGATCAACAGGACAACAACACAGCCAGATCAATAACACAACAACACAGCCAGATCAACAGGACAACAACACAGCCAGATCAACAGGACAAGAACACAGCCAGATCAACAGGACAAGAACACAGCCAGATCAACAGGACAAGAACAGCCAGATCAATAACACAACAACACTTGACAGCCAGATCAATAACTCAACAACACTTGACAGCCAGATCAATAACACAACAACACTTGACAGCCAGATCAATAACACAACAACATTTGACAGCCAGATCAATAACTCAACAACACTTGACAGCTAGATCAACAACACTTGACAGACAGATCAACAACACTTGACAGCCAGATCAACAACACTTGACAGCCAGATCAACAACACTTGACAGACAGATCAACAACACTTGACAGACAGATCAACAACACTTGACAGACAGATCAACAACACTTGACAGACAGATCAACAACACTTGACAGACAGATCAACAACACAACAACACTTAACAGACAGATCAACAACACTTGACAGAAACATAACAATGTGTCCACACCTCTCAAGCTACAGACAACATGACAAGCTGCTATACACAGCTAGGGTGAAAGCTAATCTCCTTCCCAGACATGCCAAGCTGCTATACACAGCTAGGGTGAAAGCTAATCTCGTTCCCAGACACTCCCGCACAAATGTGCGAAAAGTCTGGTGGACCAACCTGTCAAACTTGGCCTTTGTTAGCAAAGACAAGGAGAAACTCCCTGCATTGGAGCCACGCCTCACAGTCGTGTGACTTACTTAAATGATGACAAATACTTGACTCAGTAAACTCACTCCCATAGAATGCAGGTAGTCTAGTGGTTAGAGTATTGGGCCAGTAACCAACCTTTTGCCAGTTTTAATCTCCGAGCCGACAAGGTGGAAAATCTGTTGTTCTGACTGTTCTTATGACTTAACCGTTCTCTCTTCTCCTAACCTGTCCAGTTGTTTTGTACTGCAACTCATCATTCCATAACCGTTCTCTCTTCTCCTAACCTGTCCAGTTGTTTTGTACTGCAACTCATCATTCCATAACCGTTCTCTCTTCTCCTAACCTGTCCAGTTGTAGTGTACTGCAACTCATCATTCCATAACCGTTCTCTCTTCTCCTAACCTGTCCAGTTGTTTTGTACTGCAACTCATCATTCCATAACCGTTCTCTCTTCTCCTAACCTGTCCAGTTGTTTTGTACTGCAACTCATCATTCCATAACCGTTCTCTCTTCTCCTAACCTGTCCAGTTGTTTTGTACTGCAACTCATCATTCCATAACCGTTCTCTCTTCTCCTAACCTGTCCAGTTGTAGTGTACTGCAACTCATCATTCCATAACCGTTCTCTCTTCTCCTAACCTGTCCAGTTGTTTTGTACTGCAACTCATCATTCCATAACCGTTCTCTCTTCTCCTAACCTGTCCAGTTGTTTTGTACTGCAACTCATCATTCCATAACCGTTCTCTCTTCTCCTAACCTGTCCAGTTGTCCAGTTGTTTTGTACTGCAACTCATCATTCCATAACCGTTCTCTCTTCTCCTAACCTGTCCAGTTGTTTTGTACTGCAACTCATCATTCCATAACCGTTCTCTCTTCTCCTAACCTGTCCAGTTGTTTTGTACTGCAACTCATCATTCCATAACCGTTCTCTCTTCTCCTAACCTGTCCAGTTGTTTTGTACTGCAACTCATCATTCCATAACCGTTCTCTCTTCTCATAACCTGTCCAGTTGTTTTGTACTGCAACTCATCATTCCATAACCGTTCTCTCTTCTCCTAACCTGTCCAGTTGTTTTGTACTGCTCATTGAGCCCACATCTCATAACATCCACCAGGTCATTTCAGAGGAAGTGTATCACACCCATAAGACCAGCAGCAACTAGGCCGGTCTATACGTACTGAGGTTGAAAGAAACAGCACAAAAACAATAATAAACTATATATATACGAAAGTAAAATTGAGTACAGAGCCATGCAATCTTCATAGTGAAGAGCTCAGTGACTTTCAACGTGGGACCGTCATAGGATGCCACCTTTCCAACAAGTCAGTTCGTAAAATGTCTGCCCTGCTAGAGCTGCCCCGGTCAACTGTAAGTGCTGTTATTGTGAAGTGGAAACGTCTAGGAGCAACAACGGCTCAGCCGCGAAATGGTCGGCCACACAAGCTCACAGAACGGGACCACCGAGTTCTAAAGTGCGCAGCGCGTAAAAAATCGTCTGTCCTCGGTTGCAACACTCACTACCAGGTTGCAAACTGCCTCTGGAAGCAACAGCAGCACAATAACTATTTGTCGGGAGCTTCATGAAATGGGTTTCCATGGCCGAGCAGCCGCACACAAGCCTCAGATCACCATGCGCAATGCCAAGCGTCGGCTGGAGTGGTGTAAAGCTCACCGCCATTGGACTCTGGAGCAGTGGAAACATGTTCTCTGGAGTGATGAATCACGCTTCACCATCTGGCATTCCGATGGACAAATCTGGGTTTGGCGGATGCCAGGAGAACGCTACCTGCCCCAATGCATAGTGCCAACTGTAAAGTTTGGTGGAGGAGGAATAACGGTATGGGGCTGTTTTTCATGGTTCGGGCTAGGCCCCTTAGTTCCAATGAAGGGAAATCTTAACGCTACAGCATACAATGACATTCTAGACGATTCTGTGCTTCCAACTTTGTGGCAACAGTTTGGGGAAGGCCCTTTCCTGTTTCAGCATGACAATGCCCCCGTGCACAAAGCGAGGTCCATACAGAAATGGTTTGTCAAGATCGGTGTGGAAGAACTTGACTGGCCTACACAGAGTCCTGACCTCAACCCCAGCGAACACCTTTGGGATGAATTGGAACGCCGACTGCGAGCCAGGCCTAATCGCCCAACATCAGTGCCCGACCTCACTAATGCTCCTGTGGCTGAAAGGAAGCAAGTCCCCGCAGCAATGTTCCAACATCTAGTGGAAAGCCTTCCCAGAAGAGTGGAGGCTGTTATAGCAGCAAAGGGGGACCAACTCCATATTAATGCCCATGATTTTGGAATGAGATGTTCGACAAGCAGGTGTCCACATACTTTTGGTCATGTAGTGTATGTTTTGTCTACCTGAGACTAATGGATATACAGTCATAATATTCGAGAAGTGTATACATTATATATTATTGTTTTTGTGCTGCCCCTTTCAACTTAAATATGTAAAGACCGCACTGATTGGATCTTGTCTTATGTCTATAAATATGGGTGTGGTTTTTGTATTTATTAAGGAACCCCATTAGTTCCTGCCAAGGCAGCAGCTACTCTTCCTGGGGTCCAGCAAAATTAAGGCAGTTACAGTGGGGGAAAAAAGTATTTAGTCAGCCACCAATTGTGCAAGTTCTCCCACTTAAAAAGATGAGAGAGGCCTGTAATTTTCATCATAGGTACACGTCAACTATGACAGACAAATTAAGAAAAAAAAATCCAGAAAATCACACTGTAGGATTTTTTATGAATTTATTTGCAAATTATGGTGGATAATAAGTATTTGGTCAATAACAAACAAGCAAGATTTCTGGCTCTCACAGACCTGTAACTTCTTCTTTAAGAGGCTCCTCTGTCCTCCACACGTTACCTGTATTAATAGCACCTGTTTGAACTTGTTATCAGTATAAAAGACACCTGTCCACAACCTCAAACAGTCACACTCCAAACTCCACTATGGCCAAGACCAAAGAGCTGTCAAAGGACACCAGAAACAACATTGTAGACCTGCACCAGGCTGGGAAGACTGAATCTGCAATAGGTGAGCAGCTTGGTTTGAAGAAATCAACTGTGGGAGCAATTATTAGGAAATGGAAGACATACAAGTCCACTGATAATCTCCCTCGATCTGGGGCTCCACGCAAGATCTCACCCCGTGGGGTCAAAATTATCACAAGAACGGTGAGCAAAAATCCCAGAACCACACAGGGGGACCTAGTGAATGACCTGCAGAGAGCTGGGACCAAAGTAACAAAGCCTACCATCAGTAACACACTACGCCGCCAGGGACTCAAATCCTGCAGTTCCAGACGTGTCCCCCTGCTTAAGCCAGTACATGTCCAGGCCCGTCTGAAGTTTGCTAGAGTGCATTTGGATGATCCAGAAGAGGATTGGGAGAATGTCATATGGTCAGATGAAACCAAAATATAACTTTTTGGTAAAAACTCAACTCGTCGTGTTTGGAGGACAAAGAATGCTGAGTTGCATCCAAAGAACACCATACCTACTGTGAAGCATGGGGGTGTAAACATCATGCTTTGGGGCTGTTTTTCTGCAAAGGGACCAGGACGACTGATCCATGTAAAGGAAAGAATGAATGGGGCCATGTATCGTGAGATTTTGAGTGAAAACCTCCTTCCATCAGCAAGGGCATTGAAGATGAAACGTGGCTGGGTCTTTCAGCATGACAATGATCCCAAACACACTGCCCGGGCAACAAAGGAGTGGCTTCGTAAGAAGCATTTCAAGGTCCTGGAGTGGCCTAGCCAGTCTCCAAATCTCAACCCCATAGAAAATCTTTGAGGGAGTTGAAAGTCCGTGTTGCCCAGCGACAGCCCCAAAACATCACTGCTCTAGAGGAGATCTGCATGAAGGAATGGGCCAAAATAGTGTGTGAAAACCTTGTGAAGACTTACAGAAAACGTCTGACCTGTGTCATTGCCAACAAAGGGTATATAACAAAGTATTGAGAAACTTTTGTTATTGACCAAATACTTATTTTCCACCATAATTTGCAAATAAATTCATAAAAAATCCTACAATGTGATTTTCTGGATTTCTTTTTCTTATTTTGTCTGTCATAGTTGACGTGTACCTATGATGAAAATTAAAGGCCTCTCTCATCTTTTTAAGTGGGAGAACTTGCACAATTGGAGGCTGACTAAATACTTTTTTTCCCCACTGTATATACAATTAAAAACATTACATTACACAGATTTCACAACACATTAAAGCTACAATATGTTACTTTTTGGGCGACCCGACCCAATTCAAATAGAACTGTTAGTTATAGATCTGTGATTCTCATTGAAAGCCAGTCTAAGAAGCGGTAGATCTGTTCTATGTGCGCTATTTCTATGCTTCCAGTTCTTAAGTTTCATTTTTGCATCTTTTACTTTCGGTTTTGTCCACCAGCTTCAAGCAGCTGAAAATACAATATTTTTGGTTATGGAAAATACTGTATATTTCCCAGCAGTTTAGATGGTTCAGTGGTTCTCTACACTATACCTGCTTGTTTTGTCACATAAACTGAAATTAGGCGAACTATTAGAATTTTAGCAACCAGGAAATGGCGGATCTATTTCTGCAAAGTGCACCTTTTTAAGCAAATGTTTACTCCTGAACTTCTTTAGGCCATAACAAAGGGGTTGAATACTTACTGACTCAAGACATGTCAGCGATTTCTGCACAGTGCACCTTTAAGTGGTAAAATGACAAAGATCCTTGCAGGATGGAAATGTTGTGTTTATTAATAAAGTCTGTCTTTGATCAGACTTGACTATTGCCTTATTGGTGGGAGTAGCTAATTAATTAATTAGTAGAGGTGCCTGCAATGTCTAATCATGGCCTTGTGGATTTCCTTGAAAATGAATGTTTCCTGTGTTTAGGAGAGTCATTGTTTTAGCCACCAGCCATGTGAGTTTTACTTTGTAAGTTTTAAAATAAATCAAATGCCTTTCTCACTTTATTTCTTTTTAAAGCCTTTTAGATGATAAGGTATCGGCCAGCTGACCCCTGACCGTGACCCCTGACCCCTGACCGTGACCCCACTCTCCGACGGTGTCTCAGGAGGAGTTGGGATATGTGAAAAAACGTGTGAAATACGGCCACAACCCTCCTATCAATATATTTGATCATCCTTCTATGGTCACTCCCACTAAGGACAATTTGGAATCGTTGATATCCCTTTAGCTTTTATGCACTGGATTAAATGCCTAGAAATAGAATGAATAGAACAGATGAATCATGGATTGGAATGGGAACTCCCGTTCTATTTCTACGCATTTAATCCTAACCGATAGGCGAAATCCAGATAAGTTTAGGGTGAACGCAGATTCCTAATAAAGTTTTTTTATTTGATTGCTTTGGTAACGTTTTCACAAGTACAGTGCATTCGGAAAGTATTCAGACCTGTTCACTTTTTCCACATTTTGTTACGTTACAGCCTTATTCTAAAATTGATTCAATTGTTTTTCCCCCTCATCAATCTACACACAATAACCCATAATGACAAAGCAAAAACAGGTTTTTAGACATTTTTGCGAATGTATAAATATACAAAACTGAAATATCACATTTACATAAGTATTCAGACCCTTTACTCAGTCCTTCGATTACAGCCTTGAGTCTTCTTAGGTATGACGCTACAAGCTTGGCACACCTGTATTTGGGGAGTTTCTCCCATTCTTCTCTGCAGATCCTCTCAAGCTCTGTCAGGTTGGATGGGGAGCGTCGCTGCACAGCTATTTTCAGGTCTCTCCAGAGATGTTCGATCGGGTTCAAGTCCTGGCTCTGGCTGGGCCACTCAAGGACATTTAGAGACTTCTCCCGAAGCCACTCCTGCGTTGTTTTGGCTGTGTGCTTAGGGTTGTTGTCCTGTTGGAAGGGGAACCTTCGCCCCAGTCTGAGGTCCTGAGCGCTCTGGAGCAGGTTTTCATCAAGGATCTCTCTGTACTTGAATCTGTTGATCTTTCCCTCGATCCTAACTAGTCTCCTAGTCCCTGCCGCTGAAAAACATCCCCACAGCATGATGCTACCACCACCATGCTTCACCGTAGGGATGGTGCCAGGTTTCCTCCAGACGTGAAGCTTGGCATTCAGGCCAAAGAGTTCAATCTTGGTTCATCAGACCAGATAATCTTGTTTCTCATGGTCTGAGAGTCTTTAGGTGCCTTTTGGCAAACTCCAAGCGGGCTGTCATGTGCCTTTTACTGAGGAGTGGCTTCCGTCAGGCCACTCTACCATAAAGGCCTGATTGGTGGAGTGCTGCAGAGATGGTTGTCCTTCTGGAAGGTTCTCCCATCTCCACAGAGGAACTCTGGAGCACTGTCAGAGTGACCATCGGGTTCTTGGTCACCTCCCTGACCAAGGCCCTTCTCCCCTATTGCTCAGTTTGGTTGGGCGGCCAGCTCTAGGAAGAGTCTTGGTGGTTCCAAACTTCTTCCATTTAAGAATGATGGAGGCCACTGTGTTGTTGGGGACCTTCAATGCTGCAGAAATGTTTTGGTACCCTTCCCCAGATCTGTGCCTCGACACAATCCTGTCTCGGAGCGCTACAGACAATTCCTTCGACCTCATGGCTTGGTTTTTGCTCTGACATGCACTGTCAACTGTGGGACCTTATATAGACAGGTGTGTGCCTTTCCAAATCATGTCCATGTCAATTGAATTTACCACAGGTGGACTCCAATCAACTTGTAGAAACATCTCAAGGATGATCAATGAAAACAGGATGCACCTGAACTCAATTTTGAGTCTCATAGCAAAGGGTCTGAAAACTTATGTAAATAAGGTATTTCTGTTTTGCAAAAAAATCAAAAAACCTGTTTTCGCTTTGTCATTATGGGGTATTGTGTATAGGTTGATGAGGAAAATAATTAATTTAATCAATTTTAGAATAAGACTAACGTAACAAAATGTGGACAAAGTGAACGGGTCTGAATACTTTCCGAATGCATTGCATGTGGGGAATTTTCTAAACTATTAGTACTAAACTCCAAACTGTTAACACTTGTAACGCAGCCAGTCTTACTTTCAAAACCTTGGAGACATCTTTCACCACACAACCATTGATCCAAAATATAAGTTTACTGTGAAATATTATGAGTACATTGGTTTAATCACCAAAACACAACCTAATGATACCTTTCCAATTTAGTTATTTTAACAACCAGTTAAGTACAATAGCAAATAATATAAGATACATGTTTCAAAATTGCCCTTTGACTGTAGTATGCTACAGTACATTACACTGTTTTCACATCAGGCAATTCACTTCCACTTCCATTAACATTTACTGAACATCACGTTTCCATAATTCTATCCCATGTGATCAAAGGTGTGATGATGATTGAAGACATCTTTCACAATGTAATCAAATGAAAGAAATGGAAGAAACCTAATGTTTAGCAGGCACTAGTTTGCATCAAGCCTGTCTTGAGCATTTGGCCATAGGTTCTCATCGAAATTGCAGTAAATACCGTACCATAATTGTTCATGCACCTGGGGAAAAACCTTTTGGCATGGCGATTCCAAGCCTGACATTGGTCTGGATTGAAATCATTGGATGCCTCATCCATGACCTGAAGAATGGTGATACGCTCATGGGGATGGTAATCATCCATGACCTGAAGAATGGTGATACGCTCATGGGGATGGTAATCATCCATGACCTGAAGAATGGTGATACGCTCATGGGGATGGTAATCATCCATGACCTGAAGAATGGTGATACGCTCATGGGGATGGTAATCATCCATGACCTGAAGAATGGTGATACGCTCATGGGGATGGTAATCATCCATGACCTGAAGAATGGTGATACGCTCATGGGGATGGTAATCATCCATGACCTGAAGAATGGTGATACGCTCATGGGGATGGTAATCATCCATGACCTGAAGAATGGTGATACGCTCATGGGGATGGTAATCATCCATGACCTGAAGAATGGTGATACGCTCATGGGAATGGTAATCATCCATGACCTGAAGAATGGTGATACGCTCATGGGGATGGTAATCATACATGACCTGAAGAATGGTGATACGCTCATGGGGATGGTAATCATCCATGACCTGAAGAATGGTGATACGCTCATGGGGATGGTAATCATCCATGACCTGAAGAATGGTGATACGCTCATGGGGATGGTAATCATCCATGACCTGAAGAATGGTGATACGCTCATGGGAATGGTAATCATACATGACCTGAAGAATGGTGATACGCTCATGGGGATGGTAATCATCCATGACCTGAAGAATGGTGATACGCTCATGGGGATGGTAATCATCCATGACCTGAAGAATGGTGATACGCTCATGGGAATGGTAATCATACATCTTCCACCTGTATTGTAATCATAATTATCATGTATTGTATTTTACAATATTGTATTGTCCTGTACGTGGCTAAGTTCCTAAGAGCATGTCATTAGCAACACCAGTTGTGGGTTCCATTCATACATCTCTCATCTTGTCAATATCAGATTTTTTAAAAAACTTAAACACACATTTTCATTAAGTAGATGTCAAAATCTGTAGTAGACAAACCAGTTTCCATGTCAAATATCTAGGTTTACCAAATGTTTAAGTGATCATCAATTAAGAGCAGTCGGATTAAGTAATAGTAAAACGTATTTTAACAAAAGAGAAGACAATCATATCAAAAGTAATGTGGGCATTGCATTGTGAAAGGGAATTACTTCATATGAACATGTATTGCAATGTGAAACATGTATTTCTAGATGAAACACTAAGTTTGGTGAAAAAGTGACTGATTTTGTGTGTTGTACTTAGTCAATTGAAAATGTGCTAAGAGTTTTGAATCAACTGCCTTTTTGATGATCTGTTTTGAGTTTTGTACTAAGAGTTGTGAAAATGTACCACATACTTGTGAAAATTGCACCAAAGCAATCATTTTTGGGGGGGAGGGACTGCCCCACTCTTTACCTGTCCTCCCATCTGTCCCGAGGTTTGTCAGGTCAGTGCAGAAGAGAGCCATTGCTCTCAAACCCTCTCTAAAGCATTTCCTAGGAGGGGCCGTTTTGACAGAACACTGGAAATAAGTAGTCAGGAACATCAGATCTTCTGCTCCAATGTGCTTTGAGAGGAGAAGAGGAGGGACGACTCGAGGAATCAAGGAAATACAATTGAGATTCTCCCAATGTGAGGAAGACTCTTTAGACTATAGGGACTTCCCCACTAGTTCTTTAATATCTCAATACACTAGACGAGGCTTTCAGGAAGAAGAGTTGCTAACTTAGTTATGCGTCTGTCTACTCGACATTGATCTTTCTAGACAATGTATGTAAGATAATAATGTTGCTAACATTCGCAAAGCAACTCACGTTTCCTCCCAGTAGATTTGATCAGTCTCTGCCTCACCGCCGCTCATCAATAAACAACCGTTTATGGTCAATAATAATCAGAAGGGGAAACATCGAGTCGGGTTAATTATCGACCATAATATTTCTGTTATTTTGTCATCAGCAGTGGAGCCGGTCGGCACGAATAGAATGAGCACACCAATACAAATTGGTCGGTGTCACACTTACAGTGGTCTGGACGGAAACAAAACTAGCGCTATCAGGGTTCCTTGCGACTTCCCTACACAATCCCTAACCCTAACATTAACCCCTAAACTACTTATCCTTCTTCTCCTTTTTTGGTATCATGGCGTTCAGACATTTGTTTATCTATGCCGCCACCTACTGTACAGGGGTGTGTGGTGGTCACGTTGCATTTTGTGATACAAAAATAAAAAGGAAGGGGGAAAGGGAAAAAATGCAGCACCAACTACCATCTATATACCACTATTACATACCACCAACTACCATCTATATACCACTATTACACACCACCAACTACCATCTATATACCACTATTACATACCACCAACTACCATCTATACACCACTATTACACACCACCAACTACCATCTATATACCACTATTACATACCACCAACTACCATCTATATACCACTATTACATACCACCAACTACCATCTATATACCACTATTACATACCACCAACTACCATCTATATACCACTATTACACACCACCAACTACCATCTATACACCACTATTACACACCACCAACTACCATCTATACACCACTATTACACACCACCAACTACCATCTATACACCACTATTACACACCACCAACTACCATCTATACACCACTATTACACACCACCAACTACCATCTATACACCACTATTACATACCACCAACTACCATCTATATACCACTATTACATACCACCAACTAACATCTATATACCACTATTACATACCACCAACTAACATCTATATACCACTATTACATACCACCAACTAACATCTATATACCACTATTACACACCACCAACTAACATCTATATACCACTATTACATACCACCAACTAACATCTATATACCACTATTACATACCACCAACTACCATCTATACATCACTATTACATACCACCAACTACCATCTATACACCACTATTACATACCACCAACTAACATCTATACACCACTATTACACACCACCGACTACCATCTATATACCACTATTACATACCACCAACTAACATCTATATACCACTATTACATACCACCAACTAACATCTATATACCACTATTACATACCACCAACTAACATCTATATACCACTATTACACACCACCAACTAACATCTATATACCACTATTACATACCACCAACTAACATCTATATACCACTATTACATACCACCAACTACCATCTATACATCACTATTACATACCACCAACTACCATCTATACACCACTATTACATACCAACAACTAACATCTATACACCACTATTACACACCACCGACTACCATCTATATACCACTATTATATACCACCAACTACCATCTATACACCACTATTACATACCACCAACTAACATCTATATACCACTATTACATACCACCAACTAACATCTATATACCACTATTACACACCACCAACTACCATCTATACACCACTATTACATACCACCAACTACCATCTATATACCACTATTACATACCACCAACTAACATCTATATACCACTATTACATACCACCAACTAACATCTATATACCACTATTACATACCACCAACTAACATCTATATACCACTATTACACACCACCAACTAACATCTATATACCACTATTACATACCACCAACTAACATCTATATACCACTATTACATACCACCAACTACCATCTATACATCACTATTACATACCACCAACTACCATCTATACACCACTATTACATACCACCAACTAACATCTATACACCACTATTACACACCACCGACTACCATCTATATACCACTATTACATACCACCAACTAACATCTATATACCACTATTACATACCACCAACTAACATCTATATACCACTATTACATACCACCAACTAACATCTATATACCACTATTACACACCACCAACTAACATCTATATACCACTATTACATACCACCAACTAACATCTATATACCACTATTACATACCACCAACTACCATCTATACATCACTATTACATACCACCAACTACCATCTATACACCACTATTACATACCAACAACTAACATCTATACACCACTATTACACACCACCGACTACCATCTATATACCACTATTATATACCACCAACTACCATCTATACACCACTATTACATACCACCAACTAACATCTATATACCACTATTACATACCACCAACTAACATCTATATACCACTATTACACACCACCAACTAACATCTATATACCACTATTACATACCACCAACTAACATCTATATACCACTATTACATACCACCAACTAACATCTATACACCACTATTACATACCACCAACTAACATCTATACACCACTATTACACACCACCAACTACCATCTATACACCACTATTACACACCACCAACTAACATCTATATACCACTATTACACACCACCAACTACCATCTATATACCACTATTACATACCACCAACTAACATCTATATACCACTATTACACACCACCAACTACCATCTATACACCACTATTACACACCACCAACTAACATCTATATACCACTATTACACACCACCAACTACCATCTATACACCACTATTACACACCACCGACTACCATCTATACACCACTATTACATACCACCAACTACCATCTATATACCACTATTATATACCACCAACTACCATCTATACACCACTATTACATACCACCAACTACCACCTATATACCACTATTACACACCACCGACTACCATCTATACACCACTATTACATACCACCAACTACCATCTATATACCACTATTATATACCACCAACTACCATCTATATACCACTATTACATACCACCAACTAACATCTATACACCACTATTACATACCACCAACTAACATCTATATACCACTATTACATACCACCAACTACCATCTATACACCACTATTACATACCACCAACTACCATCTATATACCACTATTACACACCACCAACTACCATCTATATACCACTATTATATACCACCAACTAACATCTATATACCAATATTACACACCACCAACTAACATCATATACCACTATTACATACCACCAACTACCATCTATATACCACTATTACATACCACCAACTACCATCTATACACCACTATTACACACCACCAACTACCATCTATACACCACTATTACACACCACCAACTAACATCTATATACCACTATTACACACCACCAACTAACATATATACACCACTATTACACACCACCAACTACCATCTATAGACCACTATTACATACCACCAACTACCATCTATATACCACTATTACACACCACCGACTACCATCTATACACCACTATTACACACCACCAACTACCATCTATATACCTCTATTACACACCACCAACTACCATCTATACACCACTATTACACACCACCAACTACCATCTATATACCACTATTACATACCACCAACTACCATCTATATACCACTATTACATACCACCAACTACCATCTATACACCACTATTACATACCACCAACTACCATCTATATACCACTATTACACACCACCAACTACCATCTATACACCACTATTACACACCACCAACTAACATCTATACACCACTATTACATACCACCAACTACCATCTATACACCAATATTACATACCACCAACTACCATCTATATACCACTATTACACACCACCAACTACCATCTGTATACCACTATTACATACCACCAACTACCATCTATATACCACTATTACATATCACCAACTACCATCTATATACCACTATTACATATCACCAACTACCATCTATACACCACTATTACATACCACCAACTACCATCTATATACCACTATTACACACCACCAACTACCATCTATACATCACTATTACATACCACCAACTACCATCTATACACCACTATTACATACCACCAACTACCATCTATATACCACTATTACATACCACCAACTAACATCTATATACCACTATTACATACCACCAACTAACATCTATATACCACTATTACACACCACCAACTACCATCTAGTTGATAACTCCTGAGTGGCACAGTGGTCTAAGGCACTGCATCGCAGTGCTAACTGTGCTACTAGAGATCCTGGTTCGAATCCAGGCTCTGTTGCAGCCGGCCGCGACCGGGAGACTCATGGGCGGCGCACAATTGGCCCAGCGTCGTCCAGGGTAGGGGAGGGAATGGCCGGCAGGGATGTAGCTCAGTTGATAGAGCATGGTGTTTGCAACGCCAGGGTTGTGGGTTCAATTCCCACGGGGGGCCAGTATAAAAAATATGTATTCACTAACTGTAAGTCGCTCTGGATAAGAGCGTCTGCTAAATGACTAAAATGTAAATGTAAAATCTATACACCACTATTACACACCACCAACTACCATCTATATACCACTATTACACACCACCAACTACCATCTATACATCACTATTACATACCACCAACTACCATCTATACACCACTATTACATACCACCAACTACCATCTATATACCACTATTACATACCACCAACTAACATCTATATACCACTATTACATACCACCAACTAACATCTATATACCACTATTACACACCACCAACAACCATCTATATACCACTATTACACACCACCAACTACCATCTATATACCACTATTACACACCACCAACTACCATCTATATACCACTATTACATAACACCAACTAACATCTATATACCACTATTACATACCACCAACTAACATCTATATACCACTATTACACACCACCAACTACCATCTATACACCACTATTACATACCACCAACTACCATCTATACACCACTATTACATACCACCAACTACCATCTATATACCACTATTACATACCACCAACTAACATCTATATACCACTATTACATACCACCAACTAACATCTATATACCACTATTACACACCACCAACTACCATCTATATACCACTATTACATACCACCAACTACCATCTATATACCACTATTACACACCACCAACTACCATCTATATACCACTATTACATAACACCAACTACCATCTATACACCACTATTACACACCACCAACTACCATCTATATACCACTATTACACACCACCAACTAACATCTCTACACCACTATTACACACCACCAACTACCATCTATATACCACTATTACATACCACCAACTACCATCTATATACCACTATTACACACCACCAACTACCATCTATATACCACTATTACATACCACCAACTAACATCTATATACCACTATTACATACCACCAACTACCATCTATATACCACTATTACATACCACCAACTACCATCTATACACCACTATTACACACCACCAACTACCATCTATATACCACTATTACATACCACCAACTACCATCTATACACCACTTTTACATACCACCAACTACCATCTATACACCACTATTACACACCACCAACTAACATCTATATACCACTTTTACATACCACCAACTACCATCTATATACCACTATTATATACCACCAACTACGATCTATACACCACTATTACATACCACCAACTAACATCTATACACCACTATTACATACCACCAACTACCATCTATATACCACTATTACACACCACCGACTACCATCTATACACCACTATTACATACCACCAACTACCATCTATATACCACTATTACATACCACCAACTACCATCTATATACCATTATTACATACCACCGACTACCATCTATACACCACTATTACATACCACCAACTACCAACTATATACCACTATTACACACCACCGACTACCATCTATACACCACTATTACATACCACCAACTACCATCTATATACCACTATTATATACCACCAACTACCATCTATATACCACTATTACATACCACCAACTAACATCTATACACCACTATTACATACCACCAACTAACATCTATATACCACTATTACATACCACCAACTACCATCTATACACCACTATTACATACCACCAACTACCATCTATATACCACTATTACACACCACCGACTACCATCTATACACCACTATTACACACCACCAACTACCATCTATATACCACTATTACATACCACCAACTACCATCTATACACCACTATTACATACCACCAACTACCATCTATATACCACTATTACACACCACCAACTACCATCTATACATCACTATTACATACCACCAACTACCATCTATATACCACTATTACACACCACCAACTACCATCTATATACCACTATTACACACCACCAACTACCATCTATATACCACTATTACATACCACCAACTACCATCTATATACCACTATTACACACCACCAACTACCATCTATATACCACTATTACACACCACCAACTACCATCTATACACCACTATTACACACCACCAACTACCATCTATATACCACTATTACATACCACCAACTAACATCTATATACCACTATTACATACCACCAACTACCATCTATATACCACTATTACATACCACCAACTACCATCTATACACCACTATTACACACCACCAACTACCATCTATACACCACTATTACACACCACCAACTACCATCTATATACCACTATTACACACCACCAACTACCATCTATACATCACTATTACATACCACCAACTACCATCTATACACCACTATTACATACCACCAACTACCATCTATATACCACTATTACATACCACCAACTAACATCTATATACCACTATTACATACCACCAACTACCATCTATACACCACTATTACATACCACCAACTACCATCTATATACCACTATTACATACCACCAACTACCATCTATATACCACTATTACACACCACCGACCACCATCTATATACCACTATTACATACCACCAACTACCATCTATACACCACTATTACATACCACCAACTAACATCTATATACCACTATTACACACCACCAACTACCATCTATATACCACTATTACACACCACCAACTACCATCTATATACCACTATTATATACCACCAACTACCATCTATACACCACTATTACATACCACCAACTAACATCTATACACCACTATTACATACCACCAACAACCATCTATATACCACTATTACACACCACCGACTACCATCTATACACCACTATTACATACCACCAACTACCATCTATATACCACTATTACATACCACCAACTACCATCTATATACCATTATTACATACCACCGACTACCATCTATACACCACTATTACATACCACCAACTACCAACTATATACCACTATTACACACCACCGACTACCATCTATACACCACTATTACATACCACCAACTACCATCTATATACCACTATTATATACCACCAACTACCATCTATATACCACTATTACATACCACCAACTAACATCTATACACCACTATTACATACCACCAACTAACATCTATATACCACTATTACATACCACCAACTACCATCTATACACCACTATTACATACCACCAACTACCATCTATATACCACTATTACACACCACCGACTACCATCTATACACCACTATTACACACCACCAACTACCATCTATATACCACTATTACATAACACCAACTACCATCTATACACCACTATTACATACCACCAACTACCATCTATATACCACTATTACACACCACCAACTACCATCTATACATCACTATTACATACCACCAACTACCATCTATATACCACTATTACACACCACCAACTACCATCTATATACCACTATTACACACCACCAACTACCATCTATATACCACTATTACATACCACCAACTACCATCTATATACCACTATTACACACCACCAACTACCATCTATATACCACTATTACACACCACCAACTACCATCTATACACCACTATTACACACCACCAACTACCATCTATATACCACTATTACATACCACCAACTAACATCTATATACCACTATTACATACCACCAACTACCATCTATATACCACTATTACATACCACCAACTAACATCTATATACCACTATTACATACCACCAACTACCATCTATACACCACTATTACATACCACCAACTACCATCTATACACCACTATTACACACCACCAACTACCATCTATATACCACTATTACACACCACCAACTACCATCTATACATCACTATTACATACCACCAACTACCATCTATACACCACTATTACACACCACCAACTACCATCTATACACCACTATTACACACCACCAACTAACATCTATATACCACTATTACACACCACCAACTACCATCTATATACCACTATTACACACCACCAACTACCATCTATACACCACTATTACATTTCACCAACTACCATCTATACACCACTATTACATACCACCAACTAACATCTATATACCACTATTACATAACACCAACTAACATCTATACACCACTATTACACACCACCGACTACCATCTATACACCACTATTACATACCACCAACTACCATCTATATACCACTATTACATACCACCAACTACCATCTATACACCACTATTACATACCACCAACTACCATCTATATACCACTATTACATACCACCAACTACCATCTATATACCACTATTACATACCACCAACTACCATCTATACACCACTATTACATACCACCAACTACCATCTATATACCACTATTACATACCACCAACTACCATCTATACACCACTATTACATACCACCAACTACCATCTATATACCACTATTACATACCACCAACTACCATATATATACCACTATTACATACCACCAACTACCATCTATACACCACTATTACATACCACCAACTAACATCTATATACCACTATTACATAACACCAACTAACATCTATATACCACTATTACACACCACCGACTACCATCTATACACCACTATTACACACCACCAACTACCATCTATATACCACTATTACATACCACCAACTACCATCTATACACCACTATTACATACCACCAACTAACATCTATATACCACTATTACATAACACCAACTAACATCTATATACCACTATTACACACCACCGACTACCATCTATACACCACTATTACATACCACCAACTACCATCTATATACCACTATTACATACCACCAACTACCATCTATATACCACTATTACACACCACCGACTACCATCTATATACCACTATTACATACCACCAACTACCATCTATACACCACTATTACATACCACCAACTAACATGTATATACCACTATTACACACCACGAACTACAATCTATATACCACTATTACACACCACCAACTACCATCTATATACCACTATTATATACCACCAACTACCATCTATACACCACTATTACATACCACCAACTAACATCTATACACCACTATTACATACCACCAACTACCATCTATATACCACTATTACACACCACCGACTACCATCTATACACCACTATTACATACCACCAACTACCATCTATATACCACTATTACATACCACCAACTACCATCTATATACCATTATTACATACCACCGACTACCATCTATACACCACTATTACATACCACCAACTACCATCTATATACCACTATTACACACCACCGACTACCATCTATACACCACTATTACATACCACCAACTACCATCTATACACCACTATTACATACCACCAACTAACATCTATACACCACTATTACACACCACCAACTACCATCTATACACCACTATTACATACCACCAACTACCATCTATATACCACTATTACATACCACCAACTACCATCTATATACCACTATTATATACCACCAACTACCATCTATATACCACTATTACATACCACCAACTAACATCTATACACCACTATTACATACCACCAACTAACATCTATATACCACTATTACATACCACCAACTACCATCTATACACCACTATTACATACCACCAACTACCATCTATATACCACTATTACACACCACCGACTACCATCTATACACCACTATTACACACCACCAACTACCATCTATATACCACTATTACATACCACCAACTACCATCTATACACCACTATTACATACCACCAACTACCATCTATACATCACTATTACATACCACCAACTACCATCTATATACCACTATTACACACCACCAACTACCATCTATATACCACTATTACACACCACCAACTACCATCTATATACCACTATTACATACCACCAACTACCATCTATATACCACTATTACACACCACCAACTACCATCTATATACCACTATTACACACCACCAACTACCATCTATACACCACTATTACACACCACCAACTACCATCTATATACCACTATTACATACCACCAACTAACATCTATATACCACTATTACATACCACCAACTACCATCTATATACCACTATTACATACCACCAACTACCATCTATACACCACTATTACACACCACCAACTACCATCTATACACCACTATTACACACCACCAACTACCATCTATATACCACTATTACACACCCCCAACTACCATCTATACATCACTATTACATACCACCAACTACCATCTATACACCACTATTACATACCACCAACTACCATCTATATACCACTATTACATACCACCAACTAACATCTATATACCACTATTACATACCACCAACTACCATCTATACACCACTATTACATACCACCAACTACCATCTATACACCACTATTACACACCACCATCTACCATCTATATACCACTATTACACACCACCAACTACCATCTATACATCACTATTACATACCACCAACTACCATCTATACACCACTATTACACACCACCAACTACCATCTATACACCACTATTACACACCACCAACTAATATCTATATACCACTATTACACACCACCAACTACCATCTATATACCACTATTACACACCACCAACTACCATCTATACACCACTATTACATACCACCAACTACCATCTATATACCACTATTACATACCACCAACTAATATCTATACACCACTATTACATACCACCAACTACCATCTATATACCACTATTACACACCACCAACTACCATCTATATACCACTATTACATACCACCAACTAACATCTATATACCACTATTACACACCACCAACTACCATCTATATACCACTATTACACACCACCAACTACCATCTATATACCACTATTACATAACACCAACTACCATCTATATACCACTATTACACACCACCAACTACCATCTATACACCACTATTACACACCACCAACTACCATCTATATACCACTATTACACACCACCAACTACCATCTATACATCACTATTACATACCACCAACTACCATCTATACACCACTATTACATACCACCAACTACCATCTATATACCACTATTACATACCACCAACTAACATCTATATACCACTATTACATACCACCAACTACCATCTATACACCACTATTACATACCACCAACTACCATCTATACACCACTATTACACACCACCAACTACCATCTATATACCACTATTACACACCACCAACTACCATCTATACATCACTATTACATACCACCAACTACCATCTATACACCACTATTACACACCACCAACTACCATCTATACACCACTATTACACACCACCAACTAACATCTATATACCACTATTACACACCACCAACTACCATCTATATACCACTATTACACACCACCAACTACCATCTATACACCACTATTACATACCACCAACTACCATCTATACACCACTATTACATACCACCAACTAACATCTATATACCACTATTACATAACACCAACTAACATCTATACACCACTATTACACACCACCGACTACCATCTATACACCACTATTACATACCACCAACTACCATCTATATACCACTATTACATACCACCAACTACCATCTATACACCACTATTACATACCACCAACTACCATCTATATACCACTATTACATACCACCAACTACCATCTATATACCACTATTACATACCACCAACTACCATCTATACACCACTATTACATACCACCATCTACCATCTATATACCACTATTACATACCACCAACTACCATCTATACACCACTATTACATACCACCAACTACCATCTATATACCACTATTACATACCACCAACTACCATCTATATACCACTATTACATACCACCAACTACCATCTATACACCACTATTACATACCACCAACTAACATCTATATACCACTATTACATAACACCAACTAACATCTATATACCACTATTACACACCACCGACTACCATCTATACACCACTATTACACACCACCAACTACCATCTATATACCACTATTACATACCACCAACTACCATCTATACACCACTATTACATACCACCAACTAACATCTATATACCACTATTACATAACACCAACTAACATCTATATACCACTATTACACACCACCGACTACCATCTATACACCACTATTACATACCACCAACTACCATCTATATACCACTATTACATACCACCAACTACCATCTATATACCACTATTACACACCACCGACTACCATCTATATACCACTATTACATACCACCAACTACCATCTATACACCACTATTACACACCACCGACTACCATCTATACACCACTATTACACACCACCAACTAACATCTATATACCACTATTACACACCACCAACTAACATATATACACCACTATTACACACCACCAACTACCATCTATAGACCACTATTACATACCACCAACTACCATCTATATACCACTATTACACACCACCGACTACCATCTATACACCACTATTACACACCACCAACTACCATCTATATACCTCTATTACACACCACCAACTACCATCTATACACCACTATTACACACCACCAACTACCATCTATATACCACTATTACATACCACCAACTACCATCTATATACCACTATTACATACCACCAACTACCATCTATACACCACTATTACATACCACCTACTACCATCTATATACCACTATTACACACCACCAACTACCATCTATACACCACTATTACACACCACCAACTAACATCTATACACCACTATTACATACCACCAACTACCATCTATACACCAATATTACATACCACCAACTACCATCTATATACCACTATTACACACCACCAACTACCATCTGTATAAAACTATTACATACCACCAAATACCATCTATATACCACTATTACATATCACCAACTACCATCTATATACCACTATTACATATCACCAACTACCATCTATACACCACTATTACATACCACCAACTACCATCTATATACCACTATTACACACCACCAACTACCATCTATACATCACTATTACATACCACCAACTACCATCTATACACCACTATTACATACCACCAACTACCATCTATATACCACTATTACATACCACCAACTAACATCTATATACCACTATTACATACCACCAACTAACATCTATATACCACTATTACACACCACCAACTACCATCTAGTTGATAACTCCTGAGTGGCACAGTGGTCTAAGGCACTGCATCGCAGTGCTAACTGTGCTACTAGAGATCCTGGTTCGAATCCAGGCTCTGTTGCAGCCGGCCGCGACCGGGAGACTCATGGGCGGCGCACAATTGGCCCAGCGTCGTCCAGGGTAGGGGAGGGAATGGCCGGCAGGGATGTAGCTCAGTTGATAGAGCATGGTGTTTGCAACGCCAGGGTTGTGGGTTCAATTCCCACGGGGGGCCAGTATAAAAAATATGTATTCACTAACTGTAAGTCGCTCTGGATAAGAGCGTCTGCTAAATGACTAAAATGTAAATGTAAAATCTATACACCACTATTACACACCACCAACTACCATCTATATACCACTATTACACACCACCAACTACCATCTATACATCACTATTACATACCACCAACTACCATCTATACACCACTATTACATACCACCAACTACCATCTATATACCACTATTACATACCACCAACTAACATCTATATACCACTATTACACACCACCAACTACCATCTATATACCACTATTACACACCACCAACTACCATCTATATACCACTATTACACACCACCAACTACCATCTATATACCACTATTACATAACACCAACTAACATCTATATACCACTATTACATACCACCAACTAACATCTATATACCACTATTACACACCACCAACTACCATCTATACACCACTATTACATACCACCAACTACCATCTATATACCACTATTACACACCACCAACTACCATCTATATACCACTATTACACACCACCAACTACCATCTATATACCACTATTACATAACACCAACTAACATCTATATACCACTATTACATACCACCAACTAACATCTATATACCACTATTACACACCACCAACTACCATCTATACACCACTATTACATACCACCAACTACCATCTATACACCACTATTACATACCACCAACTACCATCTATATACCACTATTACATACCACCAACTAACATCTATATACCACTATTTCATACCACCAACTAACATCTATATACCACTATTACACACCACCAACTACCATCTATATACCACTATTACATACCACCAACTACCATCTATACACCACTATTACACACCACCAACTACCATCTATATACCACTATTACATAACACCAACTACCATCTATACACCACTATTACACACCACCAACTACCATCTATATACCACTATTACACACCACCAACTAACATCTCTACACCACTATTACACACCACCAACTACCATCTATATACCACTATTACATACCACCAACTACCATCTATATACCACTATTACACACCACCAACTACCATCTATATACCACTATTACATACCACCAACTAACATCTATATACCACTATTACATACCACCAACTACCATCTATATACCACTATTACATACCACCAACTACCATCTATACACCACTATTACACACCACCAACTACCATCTATATACCACTATTACATACCACCAACTACCATCTATACACCACTTTTACATACCACCAACTACCATCTATACACCACTATTACACACCACCAACTAACATCTATATACCACTTTTACATACCACCAACTACCATCTATATACCACTATTATATACCACCAACTACCATCTATACACCACTATTACATACCACCAACTAACATCTATACACCACTATTACATACCACCAACTACCATCTATATACCACTATTACACACCACCGACTACCATCTATACACCACTATTACATACCACCAACTACCATCTATATACCACTATTACGTACCACCAACTACCATCTATATACCATTATTACATACCACCGACTACCATCTATACACCACTATTACATACCACCAACTACCAACTCTATACCACTATTACACACCACCGACTACCATCTATACACCACTATTACATACCACCAACTACCATCTATATACCACTATTATATACCACCAACTACCATCTATATACCACTATTACATACCACCAACTAACATCTATACACCACTATTACATACCACCAACTAACATCTATATACCACTATTACATACCACCAACTACCATCTATACACCACTATTACATACCACCAACTACCATCTATATACCACTATTACACACCACCGACTACCATCTATACACCACTATTACACACCACCAACTACCATCTATATACCACTATTACATACCACCAACTACCATATATACACCACTATTACATACCACCAACTACCATCTATATACCACTATTACACACCACCAACTACCATCTATACATCACTATTACATACCACCAACTACCATCTATACACCACTATTACATACCACCAACTACCATCTATATACCACTATTACACACCACCAACTACCATCTATATACCACTATTACATACCACCAACTACCATCTATATACCACTATTACACACCACCAACTACCATCTATATACCACTATTACACACCACCAACTACCATCTATACACCACTATTACACACCACCAACTACCATCTATATACCACTATTACATACCACCAACTAACATCTATATACCACTATTACATACCACCAACTACCATCTATATACCACTATTACATACCACCAACTACCATCTATACACCACTATTACACACCACCAACTACCATCTATACACCACTATTACACACCACCAACTACCATCTATATACCACTATTACACACCACCAACTACCATCTATACATCACTATTACATACCACCAACTACCATCTATACACCACTATTACATACCACCAACTACCATCTATATACCACTATTACATACCACCAACTAACATCTATATACCACTATTACATACCACCAACTACCATCTATACACCACTATTACATACCACCAACTACCATCTATATACCACTATTACATACCACCAACTACCATCTATATACCAATATTACACACCACCGACTACCATCTATATACCACTATTACACACCACCAACTACCATCTATATACCACTATTACACACCACCAACTACCATCTATATACCACTATTATATACCACCAACTACCATCTATACACCACTATTACATACCACCAACTAACATCTATACACCACTATTACATACCACCAACTACCATCTATATACCACTATTACACACCACCGACTACCATCTATACACCACTATTACATACCACCAACTACCATCTATATACCACTATTACATACCACCAACTACCATCTATATACCATTATTACATACCACCGACTACCATCTATACACCACTATTACATACCACCAACTACCAACTATATACCACTATTACACACCACCGACTACCATCTATACACCACTATTACATACCACCAACTACCATCTATATACCACTATTATATACCACCAACTACCATCTATATACCACTATTACATACCACCAACTACCATCTATACACCACTATTACATACCACCAACTACCATCTATATACCACTATTACACACCACCAATTACCATCTATACATCACTATTACATACCACCAACTACCATCTATATACCACTATTACACACCACCAACTACCATCTATATACCACTATTACACACCACCAACTACCATCTATATACCACTATTACATACCACCAACTACCATCTATATACCACTATTACACACCACCAACTACCATCTATATACCACTATTACACACCACCAACTACCATCTATACACCACTATTACACACCACCAACTACCATCTATATACCACTATTACATACCACCAACTAACATCTATATACCACTATTACATACCACCAACTACCATCTATATACCACTATTACATACCACCAACTACCATCTATACACCACTATTACACACAACCAACTACCATCTATACACCACTATTACACACCACCAACTACCATCTATATACCACTATTACACACCACCAACTACCATCTATACATCACTATTACATACCACCAACTACCATCTATACACCACTATTACACACCACCAACTACCATCTATATACCACTATTACATACCACCAACTACCATCTATATACCACTATTACATACCACCAACTACCATCTATACACCACTATTACATACCACCTACTACCATCTATATACCACTATTACAAACCACCAACTACCATCTATACACCACTATTACACACCACCAACTAACATCTATACACCACTATTACATACCACCAACTACCATCTATACACCAATATTACATACCACCAACTACCATCTATATACCACTATTACACACCACCAACTACCATCTGTATACCACTATTACATACCACCAACTACCATCTATATACCACTATTACATATCACCAACTACCATCTATATACCACTATTACATATCACCAACTACCATCTATACACCACTATTACATACCACCAACTACCATCTATATACCACTATTACACACCACCAACTACCATCTATACATCACTATTACATACCACCAACTACCATCTATACACCACTATTACATACCACCAACTACCATCTATATACCACTATTACATACCACCAACTAACATCTATATACCACTATTACATACCACCAACTAACATCTATATACCACTATTACACACCACCAACTACCATCTAGTTGATAACTCCTGAGTGGCACAGTGGTCTAAGGCACTGCATCGCAGTGCTAACTGTGCTACTAGAGATCCTGGTTCGAATCCAGGCTCTGTTGCAGCCGGCTGCGACCGGGAGACTCATGGGCGGCGCACAATTGGCCCAGCGTCGTCCAGGGTAGGGGAGGGAATGGCCGGCAGGGATGTAGCTCAGTTGATAGAGCATGGTGTTTGCAACGCCAGGGTTGTGGGTTCAATTCCCACGGGGGGCCAGTATAAAAAATATGTATTCACTAACTGTAAGTCGCTCTGGATAAGAGCGTCTGCTAAATGACTAAAATGTAAATGTAAAATCTATACACCACTATTACACACCACCAACTACCATCTATATACCACTATTACACACCACCAACTACCATCTATACATCACTATTACATACCACCAACTACCATCTATACACCACTATTACATACCACCAACTACCATCTATATACCACTATTACATACCACCAACTAACATCTATATACCACTATTACACACCACCAACTACCATCTATATACCACTATTACACACCACCAACTACCATCTATATACCACTATTACACACCACCAACTACCATCTATATACCACTATTACATAACACCAACTAACATCTATATACCACTATTACATACCACCAACTAACATCTATATACCACTATTACACACCACCAACTACCATCTATACACCACTATTACATACCACCAACTACCATCTATATACCACTATTACACACCACCAACTACCATCTATATACCACTATTACACACCACCAACTACCATCTATATACCACTATTACATAACACCAACTAACATCTATATACCACTATTACATACCACCAACTAACATCTATATACCACTATTACACACCACCAACTACCATCTATACACCACTATTACATACCACCAACTACCATCTATACACCACTATTACATACCACCAACTACCATCTATATACCACTATTACATACCACCAACTAACATCTATATACCACTATTACATACCACCAACTAACATCTATATACCACTATTACACACCACCAACTACCATCTATATACCACTATTACATACCACCAACTACCATCTATACACCACTATTACACACCACCAACTACCATCTATATACCACTATTACATAACACCAACTACCATCTATACACCACTATTACACACCACCAACTACCATCTATATACCACTATTACACACCACCAACTAACATCTCTACACCACTATTACACACCACCAACTACCATCTATATACCACTATTACATACCACCAACTACCATCTATATACCACTATTACACACCACCAACTACCATCTATATACCACTATTACATACCACCAACTAACATCTATATACCACTATTACATACCACCAACTACCATCTATATACCACTATTACATACCACCAACTACCATCTATACACCACTATTACACACCACCAACTACCATCTATATACCACTATTACATACCACCAACTACCATCTATACACCACTTTTACATACCACCAACTACCATCTATACACCACTATTACACACCACCAACTAACATCTATATACCACTTTTACATACCACCAACTACCATCTATATACCACTATTATATACCACCAACTACCATCTATACACCACTATTACATACCACCAACTAACATCTATACACCACTATTACATACCACCAACTACCATCTATATACCACTATTACACACCACCGACTACCATCTATACACCACTATTACATACCACCAACTACCATCTATATACCACTATTACGTACCACCAACTACCATCTATATACCATTATTACATACCACCGACTACCATCTATACACCACTATTACATACCACCAACTACCAACTCTATACCACTATTACACACCACCGACTACCATCTATACACCACTATTACATACCACCAACTACCATCTATATACCACTATTATATACCACCAACTACCATCTATATACCACTATTACATACCACCAACTAACATCTATACACCACTATTACATACCACCAACTAACATCTATATACCACTATTACATACCACCAACTACCATCTATACACCACTATTACATACCACCAACTACCATCTATATACCACTATTACACACCACCGACTACCATCTATACACCACTATTACACACCACCAACTACCATCTATATACCACTATTACATACCACCAACTACCATATATACACCACTATTACATACCACCAACTACCATCTATATACCACTATTACACACCACCAACTACCATCTATACATCACTATTACATACCACCAACTACCATCTATACACCACTATTACATACCACCAACTACCATCTATATACCACTATTACACACCACCAACTACCATCTATATACCACTATTACATACCACCAACTACCATCTATATACCACTATTACACACCACCAACTACCATCTATATACCACTATTACACACCACCAACTACCATCTATACACCACTATTACACACCACCAACTACCATCTATATACCACTATTACATACCACCAACTAACATCTATATACCACTATTACATACCACCAACTACCATCTATATACCACTATTACATACCACCAACTACCATCTATACACCACTATTACACACCACCAACTACCATCTATACACCACTATTACACACCACCAACTACCATCTATATACCACTATTACACACCACCAACTACCATCTATACATCACTATTACATACCACCAACTACCATCTATACACCACTATTACATACCACCAACTACCATCTATATACCACTATTACATACCACCAACTAACATCTATATACCACTATTACATACCACCAACTACCATCTATACACCACTATTACATACCACCAACTACCATCTATATACCACTATTACATACCACCAACTACCATCTATATACCAATATTACACACCACCGACTACCATCTATATACCACTATTACACACCACCAACTACCATCTATATACCACTATTACACACCACCAACTACCATCTATATACCACTATTATATACCACCAACTACCATCTATACACCACTATTACATACCACCAACTAACATCTATACACCACTATTACATACCACCAACTACCATCTATATACCACTATTACACACCACCGACTACCATCTATACACCACTATTACATACCACCAACTACCATCTATATACCACTATTACATACCACCAACTACCATCTATACACCACTATTACATACCACCGACTACCATCTATACACCACTATTACATACCACCAACTACCAACTATATACCACTATTACACACCACCGACTACCATCTATACACCACTATTACATACCACCAACTACCATCTATATACCACTATTATATACCACCAACTACCATCTATATACCACTATTACATACCACCAACTAACATCTATACACCACTATTACATACCACCAACTAACATCTATATACCACTATTACATACCACCAACTACCATCTATACACCACTATTACATACCACCAACTACCATCTATATACCACTATTACACACCACCGACTACCATCTATACACCACTATTACACACCACCAACTACCATCTATATACCACTATTACATACCACCAACTACCATCTATACACCACTATTACATACCACCAACTACCATCTATATACCACTATTACACACCACCAACTACCATCTATACATCACTATTACATACCACCAACTACCATCTATATACCACTATTACACACCACCAACTACCATCTATATACCACTATTACACACCACCAACTACCATCTATACACCACTATTACACACCACCAACTACCATCTATATACCACTATTACATACCACCAACTAACATCTATATACCACTATTGCATACCACCAACTACCATCTATATACCACTATTACATACCACCAACTACCATCTATACACCACTATTACACACCACCAACTACCATCTATACACCACTATTACACACCACCAACTACCATCTATATACCACTATTACACACCCCCAACTACCATCTATACATCACTATTACATACCACCAACTACCATCTATACACCACTATTACATACCACCAACTACCATCTATATACCACTATTACATACCACCAACTAACATCTATATACCACTATTACATACCACCAACTACCATCTATACACCACTATTACATACCACCAACTACCATCTATACACCACTATTACACACCACCAACTACCATCTATATACCACTATTACACACCACCAACTACCATCTATACATCACTATTACATACCACCAACTACCATCTATACACCACTATTACACACCACCAACTACCATCTATACACCACTATTACACACCACCAACTAACATCTATATACCACTATTACACACCACCAACTACCATCTATATACCACTATTACACACCACCAACTACCATCTATACACCACTATTACATACCACCAACTACCATCTATATACCACTATTACATACCACCAACTAATATCTATACACCACTATTACATACCACCAACTACCATCTATATACCACTATTACACACCACCAACTACCATCTATATACCACTATTACATACCACCAACTAACATCTATATACCACTATTACACACCACCAACTACCATCTATATACCACTATTACACACCACCAACTACCATCTATATACCACTATTACATAACACCAACTACCATCTATATACCACTATTACACACCACCAACTACCATCTATACACCACTATTACACACCACCAACTACCATCTATACACCACTATTACACTCCACCAACTAACATCTATATACCACTTTTACATACCACCAACTAACATCTATATACCACTATTACACACCACCAACTACCATCTATATACCACTATTACATACCACCAACTAACATCTACAGTGGCTTGCGAAAGTATTCACCCCCCTTGGCATTTTTCCTATTTTGTTGCCTTACAACCTGGAATTAAAATTGATTTTTGGGGGGTTTGTATCATTTGATTTACACAACATGCCTACCACTTTGAAGATGCCAAATATTTTTTTGCGTGAAACAAACAAGAAATAGGACAAAAAAACATACAACTTGAGCGTGCACAACTATTTACCCCCCCAAAGTCAATACATTGTAGAGCCACCTTTTGCAGCAATTACAGCTGCAAGTCTCTTGAGGTATGTCTCTATAAGCTTGGCACATCTAGCCACTGGGATTTTTGCCCATTCTTCAAGGCAAAACTACTCCAGCTCCATCCAGTTGGATGGGTTCCTTCTTTAAGTCATACCACAGATTCTCAATTGGATTGAAGTCTGGGCTCTGACTAGGCCATTCCAAGACATTTAAATGTTTCCCCTTAAACCACCCAAGTGTTGCTTTAGCAGTATGCTTAGGGTCATTGTCCTGCTGGAAGGTGAACCGCTGTCCCAGTCTCAAATCTCTGGAAGACTGAAACAGGTTTCCCTCAAGAATTTCCCTGTATTTAGCACCATCCATCATTCCTTCAATTCTGACCAGTTTCCCAGTCCCTGCCGATGAAAAACATCCCCACAGCATGATGCTGCCACCACCATGCTTCACTGTGGGGATGGTGTTCTCGGGGTGATGAGAGGTGTTGGGTTTGTGCCAGACATAGCGTTTTCCTTGATGGCCAAAAAGCTCAATTTTAGTCTCATCTGACCAAAGTACCTTCTTCCATATGTTTGGGGAGTCTCCCACATGGCTTTTGGCAAACATCAAACGTGTTTGCTTATTTATTCTTTAAGCAATGGTTTCTTTCTTGCCACTCTTCCGTAAAGCCCAGCTCTGTGGAGTGTACGGCTTAAAGTGGTCCTATGGACAGATACTCCAACCCCGGCTTTGGAGCTTTGCAGCTCCTTCAGGGTCATCTTTGGTCTCTTTGTTGCCTCTCTGATTAATGCCCTCCTTGCCTGGTCCGTGAGTTTTGGTGGGTGGCCCTCTCTTGGCAGGTTTGTTGTGGTGCCATATTCTTTCCATTTTTAATAATGGATTTAATGGTGCTCTGTGGGATGTTCAAAGTTTTGGATATTTTTTTATAACCCAATCCTGATCTGTACTTCTCCACAACTTTGGTCCTCTGTAGCTCAGCTGGTAGAGCACGGCGCTTGTAACGCCAAGGTAGTGGGTTCGATCCCCGGGACCACCCATACACAAAAATGTATGCACGCATGACTGTAAGTCGCTTTGGATAAAAGCGTCTGCTAAATGGCATATTATTATTATTATTATTATTTTGTCCCTGACCTGTTTGGAGAGCTCCTTGGTCTTCATGGTGCCGCTTGCTTGGTGGTGCCCTTTGCTTAGTGGTGTTGCAGACTCTGGGGGCCTTTCAGAACAGGTGTATATCTACTGAGATCATGTGACAGATCATGTGACACTTACAGTGAGGGAAAAAAGTATTTGATCCCCTGCTGATTTTGTACGTTTGCCCACTGACAAAGAAATGATCACTCTATAATTTTAATGGTAGGTTTATTTGAACAGTGAGAGACAGAATAACAACAACAAAATCCAGAAAACGCATGGCAAAAATGTTATAAATTTATTTGCATTTTAATGAGGGAAAAAAGTATTTGACCCCCTCACAATCAGAAAGATTTCTGGCTCCCAGGTGTCTTTTATACAGGTAACGAGCTGAGATTAGGAGCACACTCTTAAAGGGAGTGCTCCTAATCTCAGCTTGTTACCTGTATAAAAGACACCTGTCCACAGAAGCAATCAATCAATCAGATTCCAAACTCTCCACCATGGCCAACACCAAAGAGCTCTCCAAGGATATCAGGGACAAGATTGTAGGCCTACACAAGGCTGGAATGGGCTACAAGACCATCGCCAAGCAGCCTGGTGAGAAGGTGACAACAGTTGGTGCGATTATTCGCAAATGGAAGAAACACAAAATAACTGTTAATCTCCCTCGGCCTGGGGCTCCATGCAAGATCTCACCTCGTGGAGTTGCAATGATAATGAGAACGGTGAGGAATCAGCCCAGAACAACACGGGAGGATCTTGTCAATTATCTCAAGGCAGCTGGGACCATAGTCACCAAGAAAACAATTGGTAACACACTACACCGTGCAGGACTGAAATCCTGCAGCGCCCGCAAGGTCCCCCTGCTCAAGAAAGCACATATACAGGCCCGTCTGAAGTTTGCCAATGAACATCTGAATGATTCAGAGGAGAACTGGGTGAAAGTGTTGTGGTCAGATGAGACCAAAATGGAGCTCTTTGGCATCAACTCAACTCACCGTGTTTGGAGGAGGAGGAATGCTGTCTATGACCCCAAGAACACCATCCCCACAGTCAAACATGGAGGTGGAAACATTATGCTTCTGGGGTGTTTTTCTGCTAAGGGGACAGGACAACTTCACCACATCAAAGGGACGATGGACGGGGCCATGTACCGTCAAATCTTGGGTGAGAACCTCCTTCCCTCAGCCAGGGCATTGAAAATGGGTCGTGGATGGGTATTCCAGAATGACAATGACCCAAAACACACGGCCAAGGCAACAAAGGAGTGGCTCAAGAAGAAGCACATTAAGGTCCTGGAGTGGCCAAGCCAGTCTCCAGACCTTAATCCCATAGAAAATCTGTGGAGGGAGCTGAAGGTTCGAGTTGCCAAACGTCAGCCTCGAAACCTAATGACTTGGAGAAGATCTGCAAAGAGGAGTGGGACAAAATCCCTCCTGAGATGTGTGCAAACCTGGTGGCCAACTACAAGAAACGTCTGACCTCTGTGATTGCCAACAAGGGTTTTGCCACCAAGTACTAAGTCATGTTTTACAGAGGGGTCAAATACTTATTTCATAATTAAAATGCAAATCAATTTATTACATTTTTGACATGTGTTTTTCTGGATTGTTTTGTTGTTATTCTGTCTCTCACTGTTCAAATAAACCTACCATTACAATTATAGACTGATCATTTCTTTGTCAGTGGGCAAACGTACAAAATCAGCAGGGGATCAAATACGTTTTCCCTCACTGTATCTATGCATAGTCACTTTACCCCTACCTACATGTACAAATTACCTGGACTAACCTGTACCCCCGCACATTGACTTGGTACCAGTACCCCCATGTATATAGCCTCGTTATTGTTTTTTTATTGTGTTAATTTGTATTAAAAAAATAACTTTAGTTTATTTAGTAAATATCTTCTTAACTATATTTCTTGAACGGCATTGTTGGTTAAGGGCTTGTAAGTAAGCATTTCACGGTAAGGTCTACACCTGTTGGATTCGGCGCATGTGACAAATACCATTTTCTGGGGGAATCAAACCCCAGGCTGTAGTGATGCCGCAACACTGCGATGCAGTGCCTTAGACCGCTGAGCCACTCAGGAGGCTAAATGCAGAGTTTTGATTAA